>NW_019384577.1:243824-255017 GCF_000671375.1 Centruroides sculpturatus | reverse complement strand
AAAGTTCCTGGTGACACATCCCTGACTAACTTGATCCGACTCAACAAGGAACAAACTCCATGGGAAATAATTTTTATGGCTTTTAGCCTAACTCGATAAAACGTTCGAATTTAACCGATTAAAGTTTCCAATAATTAAAATTTAAAATAACACTTTATTGTGGGTCTGTTCGTCCCTCACACAACTAATGCAGGAAAATGTTTGACACAGGAAATTTATGATGTCAATGTTTTTATTGTTTATCTCATATGGAACGTGTATTTTCCAGTGATAGGCTTATATAATAGCCTATCTATAATACTAAACAATATGGAGCATGCACAAACACATTCATTTATTCTATATTTTAAAAAATTATTAGAATACTGAAATTTGGTCTGTTTTCTCAATTAACCCTTTTTTCGGACAATTTCTTTCTACTTCCTCTATAATTTTCAATTTTTCAACAACAGTTCCAACTTTTCTCAATTGTCCAAACATGATCTTTATGTGAGGCCCCAAAAATGAATTGAAATTAAATATTTATTATTAAATATTTATTAAATCGAAACTAGAAAAAAAATTGTCTATTGTTAAAAACTAATCAAAGATCGAATTAGTTGTGTTAGTCATATGAAACTGCGACGAGAGAAAAAAAAAACGCTATTGATGTAAACGGAACGCAATAATTTTAAATGATTAATAATTGTAAACAAATGACCTCCAGTAGAGATGGACCTTTGAAGAGTCGTTCATATGCACATAATTAGAACATAGAAATTTTGAAAAGAGGAAAGATTTAATGACGAAAAAGGACATCGCATCGTGTTGTTAAATTTCAAAAACGTCACAGACTAGACAACAATGGTGGAAAATATGAGCACAAGTTTCAAAGTTCCATCAACATTTTGCATCCAGAATAACGGATGGTGTCAAGTAGATTCTTCAAGGCGGATCCTTCTCGTAACTCGAAAAGGAATCGTCTTTCGCTTAGAGACAGATGAGGGAGCCAATCAGAATAAACAAATTAGAGAATGGAGATTGATATAATCCCCGATCCTGAAGGACAGGGAGACCTCTTCCGTAAACTGTGCTACGGAGTACCTGCACTCCGGAAAGTCCAAAGCAAAAAACTCACTGGGCGTTGACGCACAGAAGATAAAGATTCCGCACTAGTGACCATCGAGAGAGCCGTGCCGCCGACGCTTACTGACAAGTCTCCTTACCTGCCGCAGCCCCGGGGCCCATCTCCGAGGGACGATAAAAAAACATCCTCGACACTTAAAACTTACGAACATTTAATTGATTAAGGAACTTTGTGCATAGTGTAAGTTATTTCCTGTTAAATTAAACAGATTTTTGTCAGATACTTGTCATCTGTGTCTCCTCCGCCACACCCACGCGCGAACGACCCTAGATCATCCTGACGTGAGATTAACGATTCCCCCTGGAAGTCAGCAAACTTACATTTATCACAAGACAACGTACTAATTTTTACTAGTATTTCTAGACTATAAGAAAAAAATGCCACCAAAACAGTAAAGTATTTTGCAAAGCAGTAGACAAAAAGTAGTCAGAAATTACAATAAAAACTGGTTAGCTGTAGTCAAAGGTTTAACTAAAAATAAGAGAATGTCAAATCTGGCATTCTTTTATTTTTAGTACATGAAAATCAGTGTTTCCATTTAGCAATTTATTATGAGTAGAATGACTGATGCAAGATAACATTTTTCTTTCAGTAAAATACAGAATAAACATTGCAGGAAAATGAACAATGCAAAAATGAAGAATACAGGAAAAATTAACATTATATATATGGATCCTTATTTGGAACTGGAGAAAACAACCGATAGATGCGAGAAAACAATTGATATGGGAATGATAGATCGAGAATGCACTGTATTCTGATATTTGTACTTATAATAAGGATGAACTAACCATGGTCTTACTATGCTGAATTAATCAACTGTTAAAAGTGTATAATCTAATAATTAAGCTTTAATTACAATTTATATTAACTTTTTTTATAAATTTGTCAATACTCCTATTACGTCCAAATACATATCTGACGATCAATCTAATCTAACAAATATTTTGCAAAATAGAAGCAAACAGGATAATTAAATCTATTAGTATGCTATATTAATATTGCTGTTAATTAATTTTATATTTATGATTTAAAATATAAAATATTTTATTAATATTAAAATCATAATTTAAACAACAATTTTCCATACAAAACAGGAATTATCTATTAGTACAAATTCATTTGTAATCACCACAATCACTTTTTCAACAACAAAATATTGACATTTAAAAGCATCTTCTTGAAATTGAAGTAGCTAATGTGCAAAAAATTTTAACAAAAATGCAAAATGACTTAAAATAGTAAATCAAATTAGCACATAAATGGATGCACCAAAATAAATTAAATCTAACTATCAATTGAAATGTCAAATTAAAATTAACGTACACAGAATTTAGTTAATTAGATATTAACAAGTTCAATGCCTTGTTAATTAACTAGTTGAGATTAATAGTCAGAATTAATCCATAAAACAAGGCAGTTTTGCATTTATTTTATTCAATGAGCAGTTTATTTTATAATAAAATAAATCTAACTTTGAAAAAATGTAACACTGACTATCAATGAAGTTACATTTTACTCATAAATCAGCTTTATTTGTTATTCACTCAATCTAAGCTGTCTCTTTAAGAATATTAAAAAGATTATTTCAAACAGGAGAATAGGAAATTACCACTAGCATAAACTATTCACAAAGTTTTTACTGGACTTGTTTACTACTGTGGTGTTACTGTTCTAATTTTGTTGATTATTTTAGAATCCTATTAATAGAGAGGTTGAGGCGCACATTTTAAACGTGTAAACATGTACGTGTGACGTTCGGCGCCGCTTTTCCGTAAGCCTAAAAGTTTGACAATGGTGTTTGGATAATCGGTGGAATCACGCTCGACATTCCAAACACCATCGTCAAACTTTTAGGCTTACGGGAAAGCGGCGCCGAACGTCACACGTACACGATTAAAACGTGCGCCTCAACCTCTCTAATAATGTATATGCAATAACTTGTAATAATTGTCACCATAGACTGTTTTGTATGTCATCCAACTGATAAGGGCCAGTACGGCCGAAATGCATTTTGGGATAAATTAATTAAATAGGCTGGATGTGTAATAAGCCTGTTCATCAGTCATATGTAACTAAGTAGTTTTTGAAATTAAATAATACAAGCAAGAAGCTTTTTAATATTGAAGTATCAATTGCTACAGTTGTTTTAACATTTCACTCCAAATTACATAATATAAACTTTAATAAGATCAATCTTCATTAAATCTGAGAACAAAAGCTGTTAGATTTAAAACTAATTTTAAACTGGGAGGAGAATTATACAATTCTTTCCGTCCATTTAGTTTTTATCAGATAGTTAAAAAAAACAATTCTTATAAATGATCAGTTATTTATCAGCAAATCATAAGAAATACATAGGTGCTTCAAAATGTTTGTGAAAAAAGTCCATAACTAAAAATTGTTTGGAAGGATTTTGATTTCAATGCACCTGAACATTCTTGTACCAATGTGTTATAACATGTTCAAACATGAACCCTTAAATGCAGGTAAGAACGCAGCGCCACCAGTTGAAAGTCAAGCACCATTCAAGTAACATAGAATCCACCAAAATTGAAACCAGAACAAAGTTCATGGTGAAACTTGATTGGGAGAATAAACAAATCATTGATTCTCTGAAACAAGTTTATGGTGATAACGCTCCAAAAAAATCAACAACCTACAAATGGATAAGTTGCTGAAAGGTACCAATTTTCCATCAGTTGAAGATGTAAAAAGAGCTGCTCTGACATGGTTCAGATCACAAGACCCTCAGTTCTACTCAGACAAACTTAAAGGCTGGTATCAACATTTGCAGAAGTGTATTGACCTTAATGGAGCATATGTTAAAAAATAAACATAATAATATGTAATTTGATTATATAAATTTCTTTTAGGTGAATTTAACTAAAATAATATATATTTATGGGCTGTAAATGGACTTACACCATTTTCATAATTAGACAATTGTAAAAATCATTTCATTTCAATTATGAAAAAATTAAATATCACTTAATATATATTTTTATTAATCCAATTTTGTTTATAAATAATAACAAGATATAAAATAGTGTTTTTTTTCAACATTAAAAATATTTACTTATTGTTAAAG
Source organism: Centruroides sculpturatus (assembly GCF_000671375.1). Classification (NCBI taxonomy): domain Eukaryota; kingdom Metazoa; phylum Arthropoda; class Arachnida; order Scorpiones; family Buthidae; genus Centruroides; species Centruroides sculpturatus. Next base: position 250,800 of record NW_019384577.1, on the reverse strand, counting down.
TATTTTATGATAAGTTTGTCATTATTATGAGCTTATCATTAGGTGCTGCTTTTCATTTAGGCTCATTACATGAATTTTTTTTTCATTTCATCTATTTCCATTTTATCAAATTCTGCTTTTGTTGGTAAAATGCAGATGTAATTTATGAACAGCCCATAAGTGTTTAATTAGACTGCAGAAAATGGACTTATCCCACTTTCATAATCAATGGTTATGACTTACTTCTGCTGTAAACCAAAATAGTGCTTATTTCAAAATATTTTCACAAACATTTTCAAACTTAGTTCTTCTTCAGGTGAATAAAACGGGTAGAATCGATGTTATTCAAAATCTGAACACAATGTTCTAAGGAAACTCATGCAATCATTGTGTTAAACTTGCGCATGCTCTGTAGATAGAAGGATCGCTTTTGGCTTCTCAAGTGTCGAAAATAAGAGTTTGCCGTGCTATCGATAAGGATAGTTCATCCTTATTGTTTATACACTTATCTTCTCTTGCTGTTTTATAGATATATACCGCTTCCATCCAGCGCAAATGGTGTAGTAGCTGTGTGGTGTAAATTATCTTTGCCTCGTCAAATACAGCTTGTATATCAGGGTCCGTGGCATATTGTGCTAATGCTGTAGTATATCTTTTATGTAGGATGTCTGCTTTGTGTTCTTTGATCCTCACCTCCAACAATCTTTTTGTGAATCCCACATATACTGAGTCTTTATCACACCTATGATCTTTTATAGGGATCCTGTATACTCCTGCTAATTTGTTTTGGTGTGGAGTGTCTTTTGCATTATTTAGCATTCCAAATATAGTGGGACATCTTAAGGAGGCTTGTTTTCTTTTGGCGATCTCTTTGTAGATTTTCCCTAAGTACGGATTGTAAGTAATTAGGATTCTGTCTTTCTGAGTGTTACTTTGTTTCCCTTGCGGTTCTGTTTGATCTGTTCTTCGTGAATGCATCATTTTTTTTGATCCTCATGGCTATCCTACTATTATATCCATGTCTTTTGGCCATGATATTAATGGTGTTGATCTCTGTATCCAGTGCCTGTATTGTCGATGAGTGGGTGTATGCTCAATTCACCGAGTTATTAAACGCCACTATCTTATACTGCCATGGGTCACATGAATGCACAGGGATATACAATTGATCTGCCTGAGGTTTTCTGTATACCTCTGTGTTGATAGACCTTCCTTTAACTATGACGTTCACGTCGAGAAAATGAACTTGTTTGTCGCTCTCCTGTTCGAGGACCACAGTTAATCCATAAGAGTTGTTATTAAATGCCGCTATGACTGCCGTCATGTCAGGTTTAGATTTCCATAATATGATTATATCATCCACATATCTTTTGTATGTAATAATATTGTAAAGTAGGTTGGGCAGTACTTTCTGTTCTAGGAGTCTAATTACCAGTTCGCATAGATCTCCTGCTATCGGGCTCCCCATTGGTACACCTCTTTTCTGTTGATATACCTTGTCTTTGAATTGAAAGAAAGAATTGTACCACAATAAATGCGCTAACTCTAGTATATCTTGATGGTGGTTACTGCCCTCTATTATATTTATTAGCAAATCTCTTAATGCACAGAAGGCTGGTGGAAGAAGTAAAGAAGGGTATAAGGATTTAAAATCTAGCACAGTGAGGTACTGTGGGGGTATTAATCTGCTTGAGTAGAGCTATGAGGTCAACACTATTACTTATGTTAAACTGGTATTCTTCTAAATGTGGTGCTATTATATAGTGCATTTTCTCTTCTAGTTTGCGTGTTGGAGCCTGAATCTTATCTATTACAGGACGAATCTGTTTGCCTTCTTTGTGCGTTTTAGCAAACCCAAATAATTTGGGCGTGTCTGGAGAGTCTACAACAATGCTCTTAATATCTAACTTCTTTGCTAACTTGCTTTTGGAGAATCTCTTTACTCTAGCCTGTAGTTTTTCAACTGTGTTACTGCCGCTTTTCTCACATTGAGTGATATTGATGTACTCCATAAGCAATTTCTCGTACGTCTGCTTCCTCATAATTACCATGGTTTTAGCTTTATCCACTCTAATTATAGTGATTTCGTTTGCTTTGGTCCATCTACGGGCTTTTGATATTTTTGCTCTTAGTTCTTTTGACTCCACATCATTCTTTGCCTTTATTATTTTTTGCACAGCCAACCATCTATAATATTCTTTACTTCTATCTGAGAGGCCGTGTATTAGGGTTTCTATGTCCAGGATATAACTCAGAGTTCCAGTTATGGGTGGCGGTGGAGTGAATTTTGGGCCATAATGTAACACCTCAGACACAAAGTCAGGCGCTTCTATGTCATCCCATATTATAAATGGAAAGGTAGGGTGACTTTTTTTCTTCGGTACCTGAAATTAAGGTTAAGATGATGTGCATGAACAGGGCTGTTCGAACTACAAGAAAAAGAATGTATTCTATTTTAACAGAACTCGTTAAAATCAAAAATGACATTTTTGAAGTGCATCCTAGTCGCTTAATAGAAGAAAATGCAAGATTAGTTCCGCAATATGAATATTTATACAATAAATGCAAGGAACGATATCGTAGAAAGTTGCAATGGATTCTGAGATTTCAGGTACTGAAGAAAACCACCATTCTGGGAAAACTTTTGAATTGAAATTTTTTGATTTCCAGTCTAGACCAGAAGTTAATTGGAGATTCCTGACCATAAGTTTTCCATATTTGGTTTCAACTTTTATTTATCTAACACCATTCTCAAGATGAAGGACAGACAGCGAAAATTTATGAGTCGACAATTTTTTTCAAATTGAAGCCCAATTAGTACACAACTTCAGGTATCTGTTTTTGTATCAAGGTACAGTATAGATATTATTTTAGTACTCATTTTGAAAGATTACATGTACAACAAGAATCAACAAACCAATCTATTTTTAAAAATTATATAATTACAATAAATTTTTACCAATACATTTAGGTGTTTTTAATTAATTCTTCTTTCTAATGATTTATTATTTTAAATCTTTAACAGCAAACCTTTTAAAATTAAAATTAATAATTCAAAATAATATTTAAAAAGTTGCTGAATCCTGTTTCAAAGTTTAAAATAAGATGTTTTATTAAGTTATTGTGTTTTATTAAAAAACCATTTTCCTCATAACTATAAAATTGACTTTGAAGTAGGAAAAATTATTAATAAACGAAAAAATATATTTTCATTTATTATTCATTATTAAATCCCGTTATCCACCATAAAAGTATAAATTTATTAAATATAAACTAAACTAATGACAGTGATGATCGCCTATACTCCTCCTGATAATGTAGAAAAATTAAATGAAACTTTCAAAACAATAGAAATATGATAACATATCACTCCATACATTTCTACTAGGAGATTTCAACTCACAAAATTGCCAAAATAATGGATTCTTGGTATGATGGACCTAATTCCCTAATTTAAAATATCCGTAAATCTAAAGATAAGCATGTTAATAAACTGGGAACAAATTTAATAGAAACAATAACTGACTATAAAATGTATATAGTAAATGATAGTATTAAGCCTGACTGCTCTGCAGAATACACCTCTTTGGAACATGCTGGAAAATCTACTATTGATCTTACAATATGTTCAGAACTTTTGTTAGACTGTTGTTTAGAATTTATTATAACAACCTTTGATGCATCCGACCATTTTCGCACAATAACAAAATTTTTACTGTTTTCATTAAAGAAACCAAATAATTCACTCTAAGTGTCAAAAGATAAATTATAAAATTACAAAATATTCAGCTGAAATCGGAAAACAATTTATTAACATCCCGGAAATAACAATCTAATAATAATGAAATTTATAAACTAAACTAATGATAAATATAATGAACGACTATATGCAAATCAATAACAACAAAAGAAATACTCAAAATGGATTCAGAAAAATTTGGTATGACCTAGACTGTTATAAAATGAAAATGATAAAGCAAACCAAACCAAAAATATTCAGAAAAGATTCAAATGACCTAAATTTCCTTAATTACAAGGCAAAACAAACTTATAATAACTTACTTAAAGCTAAAAAGAAAAACTATTTCCGGAATATCTAATCTACTTTAATCAAGAATAGCAAGGACAGTAAATTATTGTGGACCACAATATGAAGATTTTGCTTTAACTCATATCTAACTGAAAACTCTTCTATAATAGACTATGATATATGGGAAAATTTTTACCAGTGGTTCCCAAATATCCAACTAATTTCGCCACCAATATCTAATACTGACTCTTATAATGAATATTTAGACTCTAATTTCACAATTAATGAATTAGAAGATGCCATCAACAAAACTAAAAGCAATTCAACCCCAGCACTAATTACATTCCAACCAAATTCCTGAAAAAGCTTCCACATCAAGCAAGAATTAAACTATTAAATTTATTCAACTCAATCTATAAAGCAACCTTATATCCAGATTCTTGAGATTCTTGAACTTGGCTATATTTACCATGATATACAAAAAGGGCAACCATCTTTCTCCAAACAACTATAGTCCTATAGCTCTAAGAAAACGTTTCACAACAATATTAGCCACCAAATTTCAACAATGGACAAAAGCAATGAATCTAGAAACTAAATCTCAGTATGCCTCATTAAAAATAAGGGAACAGAATCTGCTATTTTTCTACTATTACTGATAATACAGCTACACCTAACTAAAAGACACAGAAAAGTTCATTTCTGTGTTTTTTAAACAGAATTTTAACACAAAATTTATCAATATCCAAAAAGCCTTCAACTCAGTCTACATTCCTCTACCAGTGAATAATTTGAAAGCTAGTGGTGTAGGCGATCATTTTTCATCAACAATATTAAAACTCTTTTCTAAATTATAATGAAAAAATTAAACAGTATAAAACCATATCTCCTTCTTAGACCTTTCTCGTGGCATACTCCAAGGAGATCCTCTTTCGCCTTCCTTATTTAACTTTTGCCTACTTTGGAACAGACCAACTTTTTCATAAATCTACTGATGGCATCAAAGTTAGCAATAAAGTTTTTCATTATGTTCAATTCACAGATGACCTGATAATTCTAGCCCTTACAAAAATCTCTCTCCAAAGAAAAATCAACCAATTAAATTCAAACTTCAAATCGATCTACTTAATAATAAATTCTGCAAAAACAAAAGTCATTATATTTTTCAACAACAGTAAAATGTCAGAAAAAGAATCTAAGATATATCTAGACAATACACTTCTACAAACAGTAAAAGAAGTAAACTTTCTGGGAGTCACTTTTGATTGGAATGCAACATTTAAAGTACATTTTTCTAGAATTAATAACAAAGCAAAGCTGGTTATTGACAAACTCTTGTTTTTATGTTCAACTCTGAAAACCTCAAACTTATATATTCATATGAAACTAACTCAATAATCAATCCTATCATTTACTATGCAAGTCTAATCTGGGGTCTAAATTATCTATACCAATTGAATGTCTCCATAAACTACTTCATTTAGAAAGGTTTGTTCCTGGTTACGCTGTATGCCATAAAACTAATCATATTTGGTCTTGTCCTTTTTTTCTTAAAACAAATAATTAAATTCTACTACTGATTAAAATTTAAAAGTGATGATAACATAACTTTTTTACATCAGGAAATAATTAAACAAAGCAAAAATTTAAAAACCGAGCAGTTTTGGCAAAACAAGTTCTACAGAATCTGTAAATAGTAACTCTGACATATGCATTCAAGATAATGTTTAAGATTGAAATTATGGTTATACACTATTATTGGAATCTGCTATTTCTCAATCTGTAAATAAAGACCAAACTAACTTAAGTCAAAGCAATTATCACACTTGGTATATAAATTTATTATAAATACCATCTTCTCAACCATACATGTCTAAATCAATAAACCTCAATGTGAAAAGATTAATAGCCCAATTACATCTCAACAAATATTCACTTTTTATTAATAATACTTACATTTAACTTTTCAAACACTCAATTTTTTTGGAGTAAATCTAAAGCTTTCTCGATGTACCATCTACTTCAAAACTGTCAAGGTCTTGCAAGTATGCACAATTCACATGACATTAAATGAATACTAAACTGCAGTTCACCCCTCGAATTCAGAAAGAACTTAATCTCAATAAAAAAAAATCTTTACAAACTATATAACTACTTCATCAAGATTGTAGGAACATTAAAGAACTAACATAAGGAAACTCCATGTTTACTAATACTCTACAAAATTTAACAAAAGTGACAATGCAGAAACAGTTAAAACCATTCTCTCTGTCATGTTTATAACAGGTTTCTATGGAATCTATTGTAAAATAATTGTATGGGTTTTTGAAAGTAAATTCAATATATAAATTACTATTGTTAAATCACTAACATATGTACTACCCCCTGCAACAGGGAAACTCTTCCCTTCTGTTAATAAAGTTTGATTGATATTGATAAACTTATTAAATATGTCTCTTAACAAACTTCTCAAATTTGTTAATATATTAACAAAGTAGAAGAAAACTATCAAAAATATATTTTTATCAATTAAAATTATCATTAAAATATAACCTGAAAAATGATCAATGATCAATACCATTTAAATTATAATTACCTATCATTTCATTTTCTGTTACATTAGTCCATTAACATCTGCCCTCAAAATGAGAGCAAGAAGTTAAGTAAGAAGAGTTTGAGAAAGTTAAACTGTTTCATAAAAAATTTTTTAATATTTGAATATTAGAAGTATTGTAGATTGTTTCTCAAATCATAATTTTGGCTAATAAATCATTTTGGAAACAAACTGTTTGAAAATTTAAACATAGCAATTGATATTCAAGTATAACATAACATCAAGCCATGCACTATTGCTTTCTGCAGCCCAATCCAGCATTTTCATTCCTATCCTTATGTATTGCAATTTTTGTATAATTCCTTATATAAAAATATTAATTTTATATATATAGGCTGGTATCAACATTTGCA
>NW_019384577.1:229062-242334 GCF_000671375.1 Centruroides sculpturatus | reverse complement strand
AAAAACATACTCCAGAATATGATATTTTCATTAGAGGGCTCCTAAACTTAAATTAGCGCTGTAATTTCCTTCATAAGCAAAATGTTAGGCATCTTCCGCCGAATCACTATACATAACTTTATTTATTTCCCCCAAACATATTTATGTAGCTAAAATTAGTTTTAAGTAATGTTAAAAGTTAAAATTAGTTTTATCTAAAATCAAAACCTGTACAGCAGTAAATTAACTAGACAAAACCAGTTTTGTCTAGTTAAAACTAGAATTTACTGTAGTCAAAAATGAATTTGAGTTAAAACTAGTTTTAACTAGACAAAACGGGTTTTAACAAAGACATTCAGTAGAAACTAGTTTCAACTAGTTAAAACGCGTTCTAACTAAAAACGGGTTTTGACTGTAACATATATATAAATTAAATAACTGTAAATAATTTAAAAATTTAATAAAGAATAATTGACTAATCATGGAGATACTATACAGTGCAATTACAATTTATACAATTTGATTTTAAGTAAAATAATATGGTCTCATAATACAAAATAAATAAATCTTATTAGCATGTGTAAAAATTAATAAATTTTATATGTTCAAGTGAAATAGGGGAAAAAATAAACACATGCAAAGTTACCTCCAGTGATAAAAACAATCACATTAAACTGATCTTGTATATTAATTATCATATATTTCTATTACATAAATAACTCAGTTGAATTTTTAAAAAATTTATATAATAAAATATGTAACAAAAACATACCTGTAACTTTTAATTTGCTGCCCTAAATAAGGTAAAGTTCTTTACACTTGGCTTACATCAAAAAATTATTTTAATCTAGTTATTATATAATATATTTAAGGAAAGCCATCTGGAATTTTAATGTATATTTTATGTTGTGTGAATTTGTGCACATGCATTTCCAGAATGTAACTCACATTTAAATATGAGTTACAACTACACATTAAACAATTCATTGTTAATATAACATTTATAAGAGTTTAAATATTATAATGATTAACTAGTGTTAAATTTAATTTCAACAGTCTATTTTTGTTTAAATCTTAAGAAAAAACTAACACACATTTTTGAAGCCAGTTGTGAAAACTACATGACTTCAGGTATTTCAGGTTCCCATACTCAGAAAACAAAACACCAGATACACTGGTAAAAAATTTCTAGTGTTTAGCACTATTAATAATCATTTGCTTTAAAAAGAAAATCTTCAAGAATTCAATCAGTGATATAAAACAGTAATATGAAAATTCTGTTTTTCAGAACCACATGGTTCAACAGAGAATTTTTAAAAACCTAGTGTTAAATTTATTATAATAATTTCAGAACAAAATTCAATATGTTCCCTAGCCTGATAATGACAATTTTGTATCATTGAAAGTACTTGTGTTATAGAAAGAATTTTAATGCTGTCTGACAGTGTATGTATCTAGTATTATATAATATTTGGCATGGAGTTTAACACTATTTGTCTAAGAATTTTTACAATCCTAAAATTATGAAAATATCCAGATTAAAGACACTGGATTAATACCTAAATTATACCACAAACACTAATAATTAACAAAAGTTTTGTTCTTTTTGCTGGTTATTGTGTTCATGGTTTAATTTATTTAAAATCCAGATTAAAAGCAATACAAGCAAATTATTATGCAAAATATTTTCAATTTAGAATATTTAAGAGTCATACCATCTGTAGGAGAAGTATAAAGTTTTTTGCAGAGTTCTTGGACACCTCCATAATCTTCTTTTATCCTTTCAATAGCTTCACGACCATGGTGCTCCATAAGCTCCCGGAGCTTCTGGAGTGTGACACCATATTGTGCGGGGCGGCCATCAACAGTTGCCATGATAATTTCTTGCTTTCAGCTATAAAAATAAAAAGTTTAAAATTGTATGGCTTATTTTTATAATTGAAAATTATAAATTTCATAATTAAAAATGATTATTAACATTTTCAAAATACAAACCTTGGCATTACAGACTTAAATTGCTAATACTTGTTCTGAATCTTCAAACTCCTAACAAATAAAAATAAAAATTATAAATAAATTCATATCAACTAATAATAACTAGATGTATTAAAATTTTCAGAGTACCTATTAAATAAAATTTGTATAGCTTAAAGTGAATAAATATATTTAGATTTTCCTGAAAGGTTTAAAAATAATAAAAATATTAATATAATCCACATCTTTATTGTTAAGGTTATTTGTTTTATTCCAGGAATTTAAAAAATTTTTAATATAAAGCAAGCAAAGAAATAAAAATATACTCATAGGCTATATATATGTATGTTACTGTGAAAGACAAATTAGAGAATGTCGATATTCTCCGGTGAATGCCAACACATACAAAATACGTCGGTGAAAGACCAAATATTTGGTTATATTATTATACAATCGAACAATTGCCAGTGTATGTCGACAAGCACAGATAAGTTTTGGTGGAGGTTGAAACGACACCCGAGAAGCTGATATCAACAGAGGTGACAGTCTGTCACCAAATCCTTTGTGAGTAGCCGGAGGTAGGACAAGGTCATACCTCTCTCTTTTCCCAACAACGGTTTGAAGGAAACCGCCCACTTTGTCACTGGATGGCGTTTTTGTTCTTTTGATTCCACGAGGTGGGGATTGGTTTGTCAGGTTGAGTGGTGGAGGATGAGAGGGTTCATCAGTAAGGCGTCGGCGATATCCAAATAAAAGACACCATTAACAGATCAGTTCATAATCACGTAATAACATAATCAGTTCAAAGTTGTAAAGAAAAGTTACTTTCCATAGATAAGATTTCTTCTCAAGAAATATCGCTGAGAGAAGCAGCTGCAGCTAATTCAAAAAGTGGAGGGCAAGGCTATACATGCTGTCATTGCAAAAACGAAGTGTTCCACGAATAAATGCAGTTATAAAAGCAAGGTATTCTTGTCAATTCAAAGTGCCATAACAGTTTAAGTTGTTGCAATAAATAAGATTGTATAACATTAATCACACAATTTATGTGTAAGTTTATTATTGTATTATTTTCTTTAATGATTTAGAATGTACTGTTTGTTTTAGGTTCAACAGTTTTACATGTGCTGTTACTTAAACTTTCTCTTATTTTGACATATTAAAAAGTTGCAATTTTGTCTTAACGTAATAAAAATATTTTTATTCAACATTCACCATCAGTGCATGCTGAATGTCGACATTTGCCGGTGTAAGTGAGAAATAATGATATTTAGCAAATATTTCGTACATACACGAAACAACTGTGTGAATGCTGACATTCACCATATAATGTTGACATTCACCAGATAATAGTCATTCACAGTAACATATATATATATAATTTGTAAGCACACACATTACTATTGATACTAAAAATAATTTACTGTAATAAATGAAATGTAAATATGTAGATGATAATATACTAACTGAGGAATTAAAACTTTTCCATCAAAGCATCAAAAAATTGATTAAAAATATAAAGTAAGTAGAAAAGAAATAAGGTTTGTATTTCATGTGGCAATTTTAAAATGAATGACAAGATGTTTTTATAAAATTAATTTTATTACACAAACTTTATTAGTGGTAATAATTTTATTAAAAGAGAACTGTTTTTAATAAATGCAAAATCCAAAGTACTAATAATTATAATTCTGTTGTAAAAAAGGGCTGGCAGAAATTACAATTTAATAAAATAAAAATTTCAATACAAATACTAGTTGTATCTTGCTTGTTTGCCATGTCCAATCACCTGGAACAGGTGATTTGACTGGTGCAGAGCTGTAGCCTACAAAGAAAGGTCATCTCTGCAGTGAAGAATGGTTGTTCCAGGTGATTGGACATGGCAAACAAGCAAGATACAACTAGTATTTGTATTGAAATTTTTATTTTATTAAATTGTAATTTCTGCCAGCCCTTTTTTACAAGAAAATGTTATATTTTTAATTGTGTTGGGATTGTCACCTGTGGACATTTTAGACTATTTTACATATTTGTGCAGAGCTGTAGCCTACAAAGAAAGGTCATCTCTGCAGTGAAGAATGGTTGTTCCAGGTGATTGGACATGGCAAACAAGCAAGATACAACTAGTATTTGTATTGAAATTTTTATTTTATTAAATTATAATTCTGGTTAGTCACAATTTGAAAATCAAGTGTTGTAAATTTGTTAGTTTAATTTTGTTTGTTTGTTTGTTTGTTAATTACAATTTAATTAAATATATTGATGCTTAAACTCATTAGAACTATATAAATCTGAAAAATTAGCTAAACAGTACACACAACCAATGATAAACAAATTTAAAATTAAATATTTAATGAGTACTTTCACTTGTTACATTCAAGCTTCATCAGAATTTAAAAAAAAAATAAAAAAACAGCAGAATTTGATTACATAGAATAAATTTAAATTCAAAAAACACAGCAAAATACAATATAATCCAATCTTGCTAATCTGGTCCTTAGTAATTCAGTCTCTCAATTATCAGGCATACCCACCATTATAATATGTTTGTTTCTTATTCATTTTTTAAATGCATACAATAAACTTGTAAGATTAAATTTAATAATTACAGTTATCAAAACACTGTACAAATTTCACAACAACAAAGACAGTATATCTCCAAAAAACAATCAGTACCAAAGAACAGCAGATCTCATCATTCGTTACCTTTAGGCCTTTACACTCAGTAATTTGGCACGCTTGCCAATCTGAAAAACTCTTCTGGTAAAAGTAATGACTGAATTAACAAAAGTCTGATGTTTTAGATCCATGTACAGTTGTAACTACTAATTATTTTTTCATAAATAAAATAAAATATTCTAAATTTTGTGTTGAAGGTAGTATTACAAAGGTACTAAGAGCAGTTTCTGCTAAGAATATAATGAGTGAATTATAAAAGTGTGTGTATTATCTTGACATTGTTCCAATTAGATGTAAAACTAACCCTCATTAACTATTATTTTAACTAATGCTATATTTAATCTATAGTTTTAATATCAAAACACATATATTAAAGTTATAGATAATATAATAAGAGATGTTTATGACATGTTATATTGATGTGTTTACATATATATATTTTCAGCACATGCTACATATCCATCAGGTTTGATTATCTTTTTTGTAATTTTTATAACTCATTTTCCAACAAGTTATTTATATGTATATTTTATAAGAGAAGAGGATTTAATATTTCATAAAAGAAAAACATGGCCATGTAAATAAACAATTAAAAAAAACAGATGTATTAAACTATTGATATAAACTACAACATAAATATTTATGTTCCTGACAGGAAAAAATATATGAAACAAAACAATGTTACAAACCTTTCATATTAAAAGTACTTTTATCTACTCTATCTTAAGTGCTTTTAGTTATAACTCAGTTTATATTTTAACAAAACAATCAGAACAAACTTTGAAAAACTTAAAGCTTGCCCTGTCAACTTCATCTTCAATTATTCTATATTTTGCCCATTTACTTTTAATGTTAGTTTGGGTGGTGTGTCTATTAATTAATTCATAGACATTTACTTTAACATGTTAAAATTTTTTGTTAATATAAAAATTTCATATTCTCGAAATAAGTTTGCAGAATCACTTTTTACATTAGATTGTTCATTTCAAAAGCACTTTTATGTTCAACATAAAATCATTCACTTCTTGGCATTTTCAAATGTCCTTTTATAATATTCATGTAGCAATCACTGTATGCAACAAAATTTATAAAAAATCTTCATAACTTTAAATATTGTTTATCAAGAAATAACATGCATTGTTTAAAATACAATTGTTTTTAAAATTTTCCAAATAAAAAACTTCTAATAAACATCCCAAAGCCTGATGCATTGATACTAAACCAAACAATTACCGTAATTAATAGGGTTATTATAATGCAATTATTAATAATTATTGATAGATATTAAGTAATTTGGTATTTGAGGTAAATGTTAGGTGCCATCTCTTATCTAAATTAATAATTACTATAATTTAATGATTTATTAAAAATGTTAAAACAGTCTGGAATAAAAGAACTAGCCTAAAGCAGAATTTGGACCTGCAATCTCTGCTTACATAATAATAGCCAAATTAATTACAGCAATCATTTGGTTTAGTAAAAAAATTTATTTTTGATTTCAATATTTTGTTTTATATGTATGCAAATTATTCACATGGAAACATCTAGTTGAATTAACTGTTCAAAGTTACCATAAAATCAAATTAGCATTAATTAAATCTTTAATCAGAGTTAACACAATTTCTTTTTAGTATCCTCAACCTTACAGTGTACTTGTTTCATTTTTGCAACTTCTGATATTACTTTTAGAAAAAGTTTTGATCAAAAATCACTTTTTTTAATAAGTTAAATGCAATTGTACTATGGTTACATTGGAAATTTTGAACTGTCCCATTCCACAAGAATGGGTAGGCTTAATTTTATTATGATTCAAGAGGTCTTTTTAAGATATGTGATATTAAAAAATGTTTTAATTTTCAAAAAACAACTTACAAATGCTGGATTTGACAAATGACAAAAAATAACCTGGCTTGCATCAGATCAACTTAATGCAGGACTATTAATATGTCAAAAACATTTGTATATTCATTAAATTACTTGCTGGTGTAAAAATAATAATTTTTTTTTATCTTGTTTTAATTTTGTTGCATAGCTTTGGCAATATTAGCTCATAATACTTTATATAAGCCATCCTAACTTATATACATAAACACACAGTAACAAGACACACATTACAAAAAAAAATTTTTTTGAAGGCTATTTTAAAGACCTATGCAATTTAAATTTGAAGAAATAGTGTTTAGTTATATCATTAACTCCAAATTAAATAAATATTGGTATCATTTAAAAAACTGTTGCTTTATATAGCCAATTACTATTTTATTAGGTATTATTATTAACTAAATTTCAATACAATCATTAGAAATGGAATTTGAAATATTTCTATGAATGAATACTAGCTAGTATATCCTTATTGTACAGATATGAATATGCATTTACTCACTTTTTCAGATTTGGCACACATTGTGTACTAGCACATCCTCTCAAGTGTTAGCAGATTTTTCTGTAATTATTTTTTTTATTTAGTAATTAATTTAATCAATGTTTGTAAAAAATTTTTTATTCTTCTAAAAATTAAAGTTTGTATAATTGTTTATAGGTTATAACTATAGATATATAATTATGAAATATCAGAAAGTGTATTTTCACATAACAATAAATAGGTCTTTCTCTGAAAAAAGGAAAATTTTATTTAGGTAAATAATTTATTAATATCTGATAATGGAAATGTTCATATCTATGAACATGAACATTATCAGATATTATTACTAGGACATTGTGTGACTCATATCATGATAGGATTGAGGCAGAGCTGGAAAGAAACAAGTAATCCTTGCACTTGTTAGATAGAAAAGGTAATCCTGGTATCTGATGGTCACAGACAGGCAAACTTTGCACTTGCCATCACAAAGGATGTTACCTTTGTTTCTGTCAGCCATGGGAGAGGCAATCCTTGCAATGGCCAGGCACATACATGATCCTTGCACTTACCGACACAGACGTGATCCAAGAACATAGTAAATAATGCCAATGTCCACCAGTGGCTAAGTGAATAATGCCGCTGAACACGGGTAGTTGTTTATGAGTTTGTGTCTGGTCAAATGGAGTTTTCCAGATTTTCTTCGTGTTAGTAATTCCTAAATAGAAGCAAATTTTCCATAAAAGACCACCCGAGAGTCATTCACTCTCAGCAGATCACCCACATGTTGCATTGCCATATATGAATAAAACCAAAACTAACAGCAATTGACACCAATTACTTTGTGGTTGTGGTCTGTTTGCTTTTTGCATCTATTTTCTGTTAGGTGCATGGCATGCAATTATGTTTTTTTATTTGACCTCTAAATTCCATTAAAGGAGCACAAACATTTATCACTTTGACCCCCACTTTATAATCAAAAACAAAATCATGGAACCCCATTTCCTACATTTACATTTATCACATTTCTGGATTCATCACAATCAATAGAAAATGGCAAAGTTTTAATCAGAATCGGACTATCAAATTTTAAGGAACAATCTCAATTCTGTAAGCCACATAGATGTGCTAGTGACCTTGGGACATCGTACAACAAAGTCATGCACACTAGTGAAACAACCTTACATATCAAAAACAAAGTCATGGACCCCCTTTTTATTTATTACATTTTTCGATTCCTCATCACAATTAATGTAAAATGGTAAAGTTTAATCAATCAATCAAAATCAAACAAACAGATTTTGAGAACAAACAAAGTCTAAGCCACATAGAATAGTCTTAGTTATTGCTTCACCTTAATAATACAGAACATTTACACAAACATATGGCATTAATTTATATCATTAAGTAGTATGTATGATGATGTCGATTTAGTATTTAGAAAGTAAAAACACATTTAAATCCTAAAAATGCAAAATGGTTCAAAAATAAAAAAAAATTATTGGAAAAAGTTCATCTTCAACTGTTTGATACTCCAATATGGATTTATCTTTATAGAATTATTTAGCAAGGCTCTACAAAAATAATAAGTTAAAAAATTGTTTAAAATGATTTGTATGTTTAAAACACACAGTACTTCTACTCAGACATTTAACTTGTACAAATTTATTCAAAAATCAATCAAATTTTCTAAAGCAGTATATTTGAAATCAATTTGTTCCAGAAGATGTTCTAGCTTTCATTCTTTTTAAATTGAAATCTGCTTCTTTGTCCTCAAAAAATTCATTTAAGATGGCCAAAAATGTTTGAGAATTAAAATTGTACTGCATGTTAACAGTCTTAGTAGTAGTGGTTTATTACAAATGCAGTTTTCAGAGAAGTGCAATTATGTTTAAAAACTGAAACTCTACATTTTAACAATTTATTTTCTATTATTAAATCTGAAACAACTTAATTAAAACTGGAGCATCTTTTTTAAAAAAGTAATTTCAAAATGACATATCAGAACTCATATTATTTGGGGTCTTAATTCAGCAAACTTGGAAGATTATAATAATTTGATAACAGTTTTAATACTTACAACATTGGCATTTAGAAACATCTGCATCCAATGTTGGAAATTCTCACAATTTGTTACAATCTCTTGATACAGATTTCTGCTTCCAAAATTTCATGCTCCAGATCTACAATTGCATATACATTAAGTCGCCCGTATATAAAATATCCTTCAAGAAACCATCTATACAAAGTAATCAGATGAATTATGATCTGAAAAATACAGTAGCCAGAACCAGACACAAATAATTCATTTTGCAAAATGAAAAAAATGCTGTCCTCAAAATATTCATTAACATGCAATACTGTATTTGTAGTATGAAGTTCAATAGTGTTGGAAAAACATCTCTGCAAAATTAATACGTTTCTTTCTTTGGAACAGAAGGATTTCCTTTTAAATGGCACCAACCAGTATTCAACTGGACAAAGGTACCAACTGGTATTCAAATATTGTCAGAAATATTTCCCTAACAATACATCATGTTAATATTGTGCATTTTTGGCAATATAGTAACATCTCTTACACCAAGTATTCATTAACACAGTTCGGCAACCTTTTAGCAGTGCTGTGCTGAACCTAAGTTATAGTGTTGTTCTAAGCGCCAACATGATTCTACCAATTTTATTATATATATTATCAAAATTGTTTTAATTATAATGGATTTCAAAAATAACAACTTAACTTCAAAATTATATAACTGAATTATGTTCTTACAAGTGAAGTGCATGCACAATACATAGATATAAATATACAAACAAGTATTGCTATTACAACACATTGCTTGTATATTTATATTACAGTGCAAGAGAATCGTGGTGGTTGATGCACCACTTAACTTGAGTGTTTGTTGATTATATAAAATAACCAAAGCTTTATATCTCACCATAAAAATTTATTTACATCATGTACAAGATTTTCTTTTACACTTATTGAGTAAAGCTCGATCAATTACAAGCATGCGTCGAAACATCCACTCGTCATGCTTAGCATAGCCGAGAAAGGGGCAAAAGATGGTGGCGGACAGCCTGCACATGTTTTTATACTGTCGTGCCAGTGCCACCTGGATTTTCAGATGTAGTGCTATGTTACAATTATTCAGCCGCCACAATCGTTTTTAATATACCATGTCCTATATTGAACTATGGCTTCCATTAAAATGTGTAGTTAATAATTAAAATATAATTTTTATTACAATTCTATTCAATCAGAATGCCACTGAAAATCATCCCATGTGCCACATTTGGCATGCATGCCACAGGTTGTGAACCCTTGCATTAGCACAAACATTTGTATTCAAACAATGCACCCATCAAAGTTACAATAAATCTAATCATTGTTTTTTAGATATTGTTTTTTTAGCCACACTTCTTGTTTTTTCAAACTATTATTAATTTACATGTTAAACAAATTTTGCTCAATTCACTGAAAAGTACTAGCACTACAGGTTAATTATTCCACTAAAAACACTTGCTGATAAATTATATATAAATTATCTTTGTCACTGTTGTTTCATGACATCTCTAATATTGGTAATATACATCCCCAAGCTTGCTAAACTCAGATACCAAATATAAATTTTGACATGTAATTTTTAGAATTAGTCAATTACAACTAAAGCAACATTTTTAGATAGTATATTACTCAAGTATACATTTAACAGTTTTAATTTATGTTCCTCCATTTTTTAATAATTATATTATGCTGATTTTAGGCTATGATTAGGGGAGGGTGGATGAAAGAAACAAGGGATGAAAGGGACAGTCTCTATAACTGCTAAATTACTTATGGAGATTCGTTATTTCACAGATAGATAACACTAGTAGTCCATAGTTTTCACACGTTTGTAGGGTCCAATACACTAGCGCCAGTGTTTGGAATTCCCAGATGAGCAGAAAACGCATGCAAAAGTAAGTTTTCTTCATTTTTTACATTTAGGGGAAAAATCTCAAACATAGTCATTGAATAATGTACTTAAATTGGGTTAATTACTTTGAAACCTCTAGAATATGTTTATTTAATCAGTTTTAAATTATATTTTACTGTCAGAAAGTTAGGTTGTAGTTTTGGTTGCTCGAGGCCTGGGGGTTGAAAGGGACAGTAAAATACGGGATGAATGGGACATGTCCCTTTCAATCCCATATTGACATGTTTTTGGCATGCTCTAATGCTAAATTTTTTTAATAGAAAAAAATGCCTCGAAAGTATAAGAAAAAGAAACAGAAAGAACGTGTGATGCCAGAAGTGATTCAAAGGGCAATAATTGAAGTTGTCGAAAAAGAAGCATCAATCAGGGCTACAGCCAGTACCCACGGAATTGCAAAATCACATTTGGCTAGACTTGTTTCAAGATATAAAAAAAGATAATGTAGTGTATTCACTGCATGTGGGTAACAGGAAAGTTTTTACTACAGAGCAGGAGGCAGAATTAGCATTGTATTTAATGCAAGCATCATCAATGAATCACGGTTTAACAACACTGCAAACGAGGGAATTGGCTTTTCAATATGCAAAACTTGTACAATCAAATACAATTCTTAAAACCTGGTTTACTAATAACCAAGCTGGTTTAGATTGGTTGCAAGGCTTTATGACCAGGAATAAGAATTTGTCTGTAAGAATACCCGAAACAACAAGTTTGGCCTGAAGTACAAGCTTCAATAAAACAAATGTCAGGAACTTTTTCAAGAATCTAGAAGATGTTATGAAGAGATATGAATTCACTCCAGACAGAATATATAATTGTGATGAAACAGGTTTCACTACTGTTCACAAACCCCCAAATGTCATTTCTAGAAAAGGGGAAAAGCAAGTAGCCCAAGTGACTTCTGGTGAAAGGGGGCAGTTAGTTACTGTTCTTTGTTTCATAAATGCGATGGGAAATGCATTGCCCCCTGCATTTGTATTCCCAAGAGTTAATTTCAAGGATTTTATGCTGGCAGGAGCACCTGCTCAAAGTCTTGGACTAGCCCATCAGAGTGGCTGGATGACAGCTGAAAATTTTTTAAAGTGTTTGCAACATTTCTCAAACTTTGCTGGGACATCTACAAGCAATAGCCATACAGTACTCCTAATTTTGGACAATCATGACAGCCACATTTTTATTGAATCAATAAAATTCGCCAAAGAAAATGGAATAGTGCTGCTAACTCTACCTCCACACACCAGCCAATGACTGCAGCCACTGGATGTTGCCGTCTATGGACCATTGAAAAGCAGATACAATGTTGCTGCAAAAAATTGGATGATCAATCATCCCGGCAAACCTATGACGATTTAAGATGTCCCTGCTCTTGTTAGCGAGGCGTTTGATGCATCTCTTACACAAAACAACATTTTATCAGGTTTTGCAAAGACTGGAATATACCCGTTCAATAGTGAAGTTTTCACGTATGACGACTTCCTGCAAGCTGAAGTTACTAATCGCCCTGATCCAGAAAATTCACCCACAGCCGTAACACCAATGGCATCTGCTTCCACTTCTGATGTGCCTACTACATCTTCTGTGCCCAAGACACTTCCTGTTTGTCCTCAAGCGTCTACAAGTGGAACAAGTGTTCTTTCACCTCAGCTTGTCAAACCATTCCCAAAAGCTTCTGCACGGAAAACAGCGAAATCTAACAGAAGAGGCTCAACAAGGATTCTTACTGATACTCCTGAAAAAGATAAAATCCAGCAAGCATTCCAGGAAAAAGAGGCGAAGAAGCAAAAAAAACGAGTCCAAAGAATGGAGGACAAAATCTAAAAAGCAACTGTTGCAACATATTCCAGAAGGAACTGAAAGTGAAGATGAAGGATCTCAAACCAGCTCTTCCTCAAAGTCTGATGCAACATCGAGTGAGGGATCTGATATCGAAAACAGTGTCAAACATATTCAGCCCAATGATTTCATTTTAGTCAGATTTGCAAAAAAAACTTCTGTTGTTTACTTCGTGGGAAAAGTTTTAAAGAAACTGAGTGATGAAGACTTGAAAGTCAAGTTTATGAAAAAAATATTAGGATGTTACAAGTTCATATTTCCTGAAGAGGATGATATCAGTGATGTCACCATGGAAGATATAGTTTTAAAGCTACCCCATCCATCCCAAGCAGGAGGAACGGCAAGAGCAAGCAAACAGTTTATATTTTCCATTGATTTCACCTCATATCGGCTGGGATAGATTGCGAAAAACATTCTATTGACCAAAGAAAGACAGTTTAATTATGTGAGAGCCTACTAATTGTGATA
>NW_019384577.1:206564-228001 GCF_000671375.1 Centruroides sculpturatus | reverse complement strand
CCGCGATTTCTGATATTATTTTTCTGCGAAAACTTCGTTGACCTTTGGAGACATCATTAATATAAATAATTTTTATGGCCGTTAAATAAGAAATGTTTCTTTCACAAGAAATGTATAAAATTACAGTACTAAACAGACGATAGGTCGCCTAACTCGCCGTAGCGTGACGCTAGACGGCGAAAAATATATATTTAATTATAATAAAGTTACAATAAATTAAGTTAATATATAATTATATATACAGTACCTAATTTATATATAATTAATATATAATTATATGTACAGTACCTAATTTATATATAATTTATATATAATACTGTACAGACGATAGTAACCTCTCCGTAGCGTGGCGCTTGACAGCGCGGAAAGTAGTTTGGCTGCCCAATGACGTTTCACGTAATTATAGGAGTTTTTTTACCGTTTTTTACAGATACCGTCACAATTTTTTCGCTGTCTTATAGGAATCGTAATTATAGGAACCCGTTTTATAGGGGGAGTCTACTGTATTCAAACATTAATAATCAATGTTTACGTTGGCCAGTCAGTTAAGGCATCTATGTTCATAATACCAAGAATTTATATACATTTCTTCATATTTTTTAAAACATTTTCAATGTTGCATTTTTGGTCCAATTTGATTTTTTCATTGAATTCTACTATAATGAAGTTATTTGATGTAAAAGATTCAAAATTGTAATTACATTATAGTAATTGAATGTTAATTCATTTATGTAATTTCTTATATATTTTTTTTATTTGTATGTTTTATTTTTACTTATAGGAAAATTTGATATATATTGGCTAGCATAAATAAAGATATTTATTTAAAACATAAATATGTTTGTTTATAATTGTTTTTGACTGGATTCATTACTCTATAAATACATGTCTTTGGACTCAATTTTCTCAGTTTAACATTATTATTGTTATTATTAATATTTCTAGTTAATGTAATTATGAATTGGTGTTTAATGTTAAATAATAATTCTTGATGATGATAATTCATCTAACTAAAGTTTTCACAGCCTACTTAGCATTGTTTCTGAATGCAGCATTCCTAATGGAAAGCATCCAGGTGATACACACCACCCAAAGTGCAATTCACACACTATATTATTCTAGCCACTGTAACCTAAGTATTAAGCAATGTTTCCAAACAAAAATTTAGTCAAAATTAAAACAAGAAAATAAATTGAACTGTTCAAAAATGCATTTTTCACCTCCTTTATATACATACATTAATTTACTTCTCACCTATCCATTTCTGTATGCTCAATCTGCACCTTTTATTATTATTAAAAACATTCCTATTTGAATTCATACCTTAAAAGCCAATAAATTAATTATTCCCTATCTGCATAATTACATCATTTCAAAATGCTGAAAGTTAAGACACTGACATGATAATTTTCGAACTAATGAGTTCATTGTTTTTTTTTTTGTTTTCAAAAAAGCAATAGTATTACAAAGTAAATTTTGAAAAAATAGTTATAATTAGGGAATTCGATCCCGGTCCTTATTTCTAATCCCGGGATTTCGGGATTATACTTAGTCAATCCCGGGATCATTTCGGTATTGAGGGTTAATAAAAAATAAGAAAATCTTACAGAAATCAACAAATCAAAATTTAGACAAAAATCAACATATTTTACAGTATACACCTAGCTAATTTAATCACTCTAACTAATCAGACTCAGAGTCAGACTAACCAGACTTAAAATCACTCAGTCTTCATGTTAAATTTATTCTTTTTTAAGCATCACTGAGATCTCTTTAAACTCACATAAATTGAAAAAACCTTTATGTAACAAACTATGCAAATAAACGTTGAAAATTAACAAAAATCTCTCTTAACATCGACTAAATAGACTACTTTCATATAACAACCTAGTAAGTAGGTAGTAAAGTAAGTTTCTTAGCAAAAAGTATTTAAAAATAATATTAATCAGTCACATTTTTCTTAAATATAAAGAAAACTAATCTAATAGGAACATTCTAATTTGAATTGCGAAAATATGATCTGAGAAATAACAACGCATCCTGTGTCTCATCACCAAGTCTGCTTCTCAATTTGTTGCACATATATGCAGCTGCTGAGAAAACGCGTTTAGGTTTGATGGAAGTTGGAGGAATCGTTAGTAAATACTTATAAGCCCGTTCTAGTTATAGCTTCGAGGACACGGGGAGGTTGGAAGAAAACAGTCCGGTCGACACAGATCGGGATTGTAGGAGTAAAGGCTACAATCCCGATTGTTTCGATCATTGTAAGCATGCCTTTCTAAAAATAAACACGTTAATTTTGTAAATTCGGTCTCTGTGTGAGTCTCTCAGCATCCAGCAAACCACTACTCCCAAACGTAAAAAGACTTTCTCGCATCATCCTGACAGATCACGGGCAAGGCGGGGGTCGTAACCTTTTCACCTAAGGTCGACCCCCCTAAGCGAGAGGCGTCGGGTCTATATTAACCACACTGGCAAAACAAGATGGCTGACACATTGACAGGTAAAACGCACTGAGTAGTGCTCTCGACTGCGCCAGAAAATCGATTGGCGCCCGCGAAAATTCAAAAATACAAAAATGAAGTATATTACCAAGTAACCCAGTGAGAACTGCTTGCCTATCATTTTAGTTCAAAATACAAGAAGTTTTATTCCAAGCAAGCATCGCAAGCCCGCTAGGTTAATTTCTGCTGCTTGCTTGGAATAAAATTTCTCATATTTTATATTAAAATGATAGGCAAGCAATTCTGTAAAAGCACTGGCACTGAACGTTTCGCTTCATGCAGTCTATTTTGCAACTTTTTTAAAATGATGTCAATCCCGAAAATCTCGGGATTAGGAAAACTTAATCCCGAAAATTTTGGGACTGAAAAGTAGTTGGGATCCTGGGATCCCGATTTTCGAGATCCCGAGATCAAATCCTCTAGTTATAATAGAACCCAACTATCCAAGGTAACGTGGACCAATGCTATCTCAGATAACAAAAACTGTGACGACATAGCTTTTGAAATAAAAATTATAAATACAAAAGATTTATCTGGTTTCACATAAGACACCTTTTTATATCTTAGTAAATTTAATCATATATAAGAACATTTTTATATTCATTTCTTATATGTGCAATAGTACATACAGAAAATCCTCATTAATTCGAACCTGGATGGTTCGAAATCTCATTAGTTTGTAACTGTATTTTTGTCTGAGATTTGAGATTTACATGTTAAGGAAGTCAGATTAAAATACAGATACTTTGAAATTCAAAGTAAAAATTCTGTCGAAACTGTCATATGCATGTGCAAACTTGTTCATTTAGATCAAAGTACCTCCATGCTGTGAGAACAACAGACCAACAACAACTCTAATCTGGTCAATATGACTTTGCTTTTACAAGTGTCACCTTACCCACAGACTATCCATTTTTTCATTTATAAAATATTGCTAGTTTTCAAGATTGCAAGATTGAGATATGAGTAGCAAATTGAGATATTTGTACAGATCTAGACTACTATATTTGGGCAACTTACTATTTTTTGGACAACTTTTAAAATAATTTGGGCTACATTTCAAGGAATTTGACTTTACTTTTTATAAAGCATACCTGGCAACCTGTGAGATCATCATCGGACATATGCTGTTTACATTCACATTTATATTATTATTAATTACTAATTAGCGAAAATAGCATTCTGTATATGTAGCCGTATTCCGTTTACTTAATAAATTACATCAGTTACATGGCATTTGGAATATTGTAGATATATGTAAATCTTGGATAATTCAAAGTCATGATTTTTTTGTCCCTTGAATTACAAACTAATGAGAATTCGGTATATTAGCTGTATTATAATACAAAAACATTTGTATTATTGTGGTTACATTTTAATATAAACAGTTTATCTCACATTGAAGTTAAATGATAAAAGACAACAGAAACAAATAACTTTGTAGTACATATTATTGTTTTAAACTTAATTCTAAAGAATTTTTTTAAAGAAAATAGTGTACAGGTAGGCCTCCTACAATGCGGTAGATAAGTTCCTTGAAAATACCGCGTTGTGGGAGATCGCATTATGGGAGACACCAACTTAATACAAAAACTGGAATTCAGTTTTAAAAAGAGAAAAACTGGCTTTTATCATGTAACATTTTCATCATTTTCTAAATTTATGTACATAAAAACGTTTCATAAAAAACTTAAATAAAATTAAACATCATATAAAAACTAAAAAGATTACAATTTTAAGTCAAAATCAAAAAGAAACAATGTTATGCTCACAAATTTAGTCCTCATCATCACCTATTATAGTTGTTCAAGAACGTTTGACTGGCCTTATTTCAAGATCTGAGCTTGTTTCATCGACAAGTTCCACTGCAATTCTGGTAGGTTTAGGTTTTAAAAAATCTGTCATTAGAGATTGTTTGCTCTTGCTTTGCAAATCTTTATAAATTTCTTGATAGGCAGATAAGCAATTTTGAATATTTCTATTAAATATTTCCGATCTCTCCAGCAGAGGATCATTATCTAAAAAGTAAGATTCCATCTGTTTCGCCATGTCCAAACATTTTTCTATACCTTTCAGAGTGAAGTTTTTGGTTTCTTCATTGAAAATATCTTCAGAATTATCTTCAATCGGTAATGTTTCGGATATAACTGTTACCAAATCTGCTTCGTTTATTTCATTTTCCGTAATTAATTCTAGAATATCATCAACAGTTATTTCAGTGAATCCATAACCTCCTATTGCGTGTGCAAGGCTTACTATGTTATCATATTCATGCTGAATTGGCTCAACAACATTTTTCTGACTGACCATTTCCGATAATAAAGCTTTCCTGGAAGCATTTAGAGTGAATTGGCGCATTTCTTTTAGGGACGAGCCAATAATTTCTACACAATTTAAAATTGAAAATTGTTTCCAAACTTCTTCACTGACTGTAATATCTGTAAAATCTATTTTCTCCAAAATTAGTTCAAATGATTTACGGATATAGTATGATTTAAAAGTCACTATGATTCCTTGATCCAAGGGTTGCAATAATGAAATGGTGTTGCGTGGTAAAAACGCAATCTCAACATTGGGATGATTTAAATCAATTGGATGTGAGGGCACATTATCTAAGATAAGTAAGACTTTGAATGCTAAGTTCTTCTTTTTTAAATAATTTTCTACATCTGGAACAAAACAGTTATGGAACCAATCCTTAAATAAATGGCAATCCTTTTTGTTGGCTCTCCAATACACGGGAAGGTCATTTTTGTTGCACTGTTTCATCGAGCGTGGATTTAGTGCTCGATGAATAAGCATTGGCTTGGTAATAAAATCACCAGACGCATTACTACATAGAAGTAGAGTTATGC
Source organism: Centruroides sculpturatus (assembly GCF_000671375.1). Classification (NCBI taxonomy): domain Eukaryota; kingdom Metazoa; phylum Arthropoda; class Arachnida; order Scorpiones; family Buthidae; genus Centruroides; species Centruroides sculpturatus. The sequence continues at coordinate 222,642 of NW_019384577.1, read as the reverse complement.
GATCTTTGGAAACTTTAAAGCCAAAAGCGGTTTTTTTCATTTTTTGAGATATAGGTCCTGTTAGGCATTTTTTTTCCATGATAATCCTGTTTCATCAGCATTAAACACTTGGTCAGCCAAATAACCCTTTGTTTGAATAATATCTGCTAGTTCTGCTGAATATTTTTTTGCTGCATCCTCATCCACAGAGGCCTTTTCCCCTTGTATGTGAATGCTGTACAAGGAATGGCATTTTTTGAAATTTTCAAACCAGCCATTGCTAGCCACGAATTTAACACTGGTTTCATCAGCTGAAGACTGTCCCATTTGTTTTAAATAATCAAATATTTTTAAGGCTTTGTGTTTAATTACACTTTTATTTAATGGCAACCGTTTCTAGTTCATATCTTCTACCCATAATATTGGCGCTTGTTCCATTTTTTCCATTATAGGTGCTCTCGGATGAGCAACATTTTTCACAAAAATAGATGATCTGGATGCGACCAAATAGTTGACTCATTTAAATTAAAATGCCTACCAATATCAGCTATCTGCTCTTGAATTTTAATTTGATCCAAAATTTCTATCTTTGTTTGAAGAGATATAAATTTCCTTTTTAACAACGGTCCTTTCTTTTCATTCGACATTGTTATGGCTAAAACTTTTTCAATCAGTTTTGTGGACAAAAAAAAAAACAACTTCCCTTCACTATGTTATTAAAAATATACACCCAATAGAAGTTTATACTGTATTTTGGATCATTTTTGTAGTCCCCACCTATTGAAAGAGTATAAATGATCAAAAATTTAGTGATATATTTAAGTGTTTACGGTAACTGATGCACATCTGTCTAGAAATCGGTTTTCCCCTGAAACTTTCATGAGAACAACACGTCATCGTCGACAAACAGCTGTTTTCAAGGACATTTAGCTCTGTACGCCGAACTGCGGCTCATATCATGTGATCCATTGCGATTTTTCTGTTATATGAAAGCTAATTCGTTTCTAAATACCGTAAACCGCATTGTAAAAGTACCACGTTGTAAAAAAATTTCTGCATCTTTCCAACCGCGTTAGAGCAAAAACGCATTGTAAAGGTAGTACTACATTGCAGGAGGCCTACCTGTATTCACTTGTAGGTTCACCTTAGATAATGTGAAACATCAGCTAATCATGGCTCAGAAAATTAGGGTTATACTGATGAAGATCTGAGAAGACAAAGTGGATTTGTGGTACATGAAAATATTCCAATGGGAAAGAATTCATTTACCTACTATATCACTACCAAAAAGTGTAAGAGACGATTCAGAAGCATAATGTGGCAAAATTTATCATCATGATATGAAGACCAGTAATGACAAGATTACGTTACAATAAATATACTTTAATTGATAATTATGTTTCTCTCTTCCCTCACTATAACAAGTCCTAGTTCATAAGAACATCCAAAGTGAACAAAAGTATAATAAAATAAATATCAATGTAAAGAACCAAGTCCAAGTGTTATTATTTTTTATTTTGCTTTTTATTCTATTTTTGTTTGGGGCTTATGTTTTCTTAAGACAAAGGTTTCCTCACCACTCACCTTAGAAATTTAAAAATAGAAGAAAGTGAACCAACTCCTCGACGATAAAAAAAAAAGTGCCATAGAAAAAACTCTCACACATGTGCGCTCCCGAGCGGAAAAAAGTAAGTCCACACTGAGAAAGAGGGGGGAGACCACACAAGCACAACATAGGAACTTGCTAAACCTTAAAGAATAAAACATCCTGAAAAATTGTAAAAAATGATAATGTAAAAGGTTAGTGAGAATTGTCGGGAAATAGGCTGCCAGGCAGAAAGGAAAAGTTAACTGTTAGCAATAAGTATGTAAATGATCTCGATCAGAATTGTGACGTAACCTCATAGTATAAAGTCCGGTTCGGACTTTATACTATGAGATGACCAAGGTGAAGATCTTGTGAATCTAGTGAAGATGACCAAGGTGAGCTTTGTAGCAGCAAACGACAAGAGGTTCCAATAGCAATAAAGCAGTTCCAAGGCGATTTGAAGTTATTTCATTTGTGGATCGAAGATTAGTCTTGAGAGTTGAGGAAAAAGGTTCCTAGTATATTGACGTGATGATTAGGACCTTAGTTCATAAGAATTGTTGTACATAAGTTAAGTCTTTGAAATTTTTGTCGAGTTCCAAAGGGGAATAGATTTAAGTTAGCAAATAAGCAAATACAGTGGTGCCTCGTATAACATATGCCTTGAATAATGGACGCTGCAAACAACAAACTTTCTGTTTGGCCGTTACGTGACTCGAGCAACAGACTGGCTGCGAACAACGGACTTTCCATTCAGCAGTTATGTGAGGCAAACAGCAAACTTTCTGCAAACAAGTGTGAATGATGTTTCCACTCTTTTGCCATTGCCAATGACAATCTGCTATTTTTATAATATACTAGCTTACTCGTCGTGCATTGCTGCAATCTCAGAAAAAAGAAAATTCAAGCAAACTCGTTCTAATAAAATTCAATTTACATTTTATCATTAATATTGAAACTTATTATTATTATTCATTTTCATCAGGAAAACATTTCAAAGTGTCGTTTCAATTCTATTTATTTATTGGAGTGTTCGTGGATACACGATATTTTTTGTTTTTCCGTCTGGTGAGTACGCGAATAAATCAGAAGGTTTTCTGACACGTGAGCCGGCCACATACAGTTGTCCATGCGAGAAGCACGGATTCTCCAAATTTAGCCCACATACTTGCAGCGATTGTCAGAAGTGCGATATTCCCCATTTTTATATATATATTTTTTAATCCTTTATAATTTTAATTATTTAATTGCTCCTTCCTCTCTTCCTTGGCATGTTGTGAAATTTCTGATAGTTGGATAATAAACCGTTTTATTGTAATTTGTCTTTTTAAATTATTTTGAGTTGATATTAAAATTTGTAAAAGGGGGATCCCTAGATAGGTAAAATAGGCGAATTTCCTCCTACAACTTCGGTTGTTGTTCGGGATACAGTTAAGATTTTAACAAAGTTCAAGCGAATACCTAATTAGCAAAAGAAAAAAAAAGTTGAAATAAAGTGATTAATTAAACAAAAATTATTACAAATATCGTAAATAACAGTTCACAAATGCATATATAGGGATATTTTTTGAAGGGGGGAAATGGTCTTCACAATTTGAAATCGATCAAACACACAGTGCTCGAATGCTCGTGTAAACGCGTGCCATCTATCGTAGGATAAATGCCAAAAATCTTTGCGGGAGTGTATTAAAAAACTTCCCAAAGCTTCATGGCAATCGTACTACACCTTCACAGGAGTATATTAAACAACTTCTCAAAGTTTCACGACAATCGGATAAACGGTGTGGTAATGCATAAAGGACACACACACATACATTCATTTTTATATATTAATATATAGATTAGTATTATTAGAATTTATTATTAGTATATCTGAAGTACAGAGCTCCCATTAGGATTCAGCTTGCTCCCTTGTTTATTACATATATCACCTCAGTGCAGGGTATTTACATTTATTCAAGTGTTGTGCAAATCATGGCTTCTAGAAAACCAGAAAGGTAATTTCAATTGAAACAAAGAAGAAATCATCAGAAGGAGTGAAAGTTGACAAAAACTTCCTTGTCAAATGGGGAGAGGTTCAGAAGTTTACCAACACTCACTATCCAAACAGAGCTGAGGCCAACAGGATCAATGATCTCTACAATGACACCCTTGCCAGTCATATCCGACAGGTGTTGAAGAAGAAAGAAAAACAGACCACCTTGGACATGTTTTTCAAGAAGCAAGCTGCCAAAAAACAAAGAATGGAACAAGAGGAGATGGCCCTGCAAGCTCCGGTAGCCTCTCCTGAATCTGATTCCGATTAAAAAGAATAAAAAGAGACCTGCTGCAATGTGTAAAAAGGCTATCTGTATGAATGTGTAAAGAAAGTGTTCCTCCACCTCCTCCTCACAACATCTGACTACCCGGCGTAATTCATGACTGCTCCATTTTCATCTTTTTATGGTACAGTATGGTTATTTTATGCTGCGGAACAAATTATATGTTTTAACACGTATTTCTATGGGAAATTGCGTTTTGTATAACGGACTTTTCACTTAACGGACGTGCACCTGGAACAGATTAAGTATGTTATACAAGGCACCACTGTAGATTGATTTGAGTTTTGTCGGGTTGATTCTTATTTTTTCTTTGAATAAATTTGTTGTTGATTGTTACTAAATTTTTGTACATAATCATTATTAGAATTATTAAATATTTGATTGGTTTTGACTAACTGTCATTATTTCTTTCGATGCACGCTTAAAGTCCAGGCCTGGCACATTAATGTGAATCCGCATAAAGTACCCGTTAGGTAACGGCTATTTTTGGCACAAATTCGTGTCGCTAATGGTTGTAAAAGGCATAAAAATAACTTAGTACTTTACATCAATATTTCTACAAAAGCATGAAGTGATCAAAGTGTTAGACCAGTCAATTTTTTGGCATAAATATTAGACTAGTTAACTTTGACAAAATAAAATTTAAAAATTAATACATCATTGGACCTCTTTGGCATTGTTGCATGTTTTCAAGTTTTAAACAAGCAGAAATTTCATTCCAATTTGACTTGATGGCTTCCTTCAGCTCAGTCAATGTCTTTGGCTTCTTTATTTTTCTTTCAGAATTTTCCACAATTACTCAATAGGATTCATATCAGGGCATTCAGAAGGGAGGAATGTTATGATTTTTTAACCATTTCAACCATTTCATTGATGTTTTCAATTTGTGGCAGGTTGCATTTTCCTGCAGGAAAATAGTAATCATCTTCAAAGGTCCAGTAATTGGCAATAACTTATGCTTAAGAACATCAACATAAATGTCTGACTTCGTACTTTCAAAATACATATGCTACCTAATCTAAAATTTCTCTTGAAGCTCCATATCACTCCTATAAAAAATTTAACTGAAGACTTCAGGTCATTGTTTTTTTCAATTTTTCATCTGGTTTTCATCTGATTGATACCACAACCAAATCCAATACTTATTCAGCTTTCATCTGAGACTAACATGTTTTGTCACACAGACTCCAGTTTATGTCTTTTGCCTACTTTAGTCATTTCCTGGATAGCACAATAACTGGTTTAAAGTTATTTTAGCTTTACTGGGCACACATCCCATTGTGTGAAGACATCTGCATATAGTTCTTTCATACATTTTTCCACACTTCTGTAATAGCTCAGCAGCACTACCACACTGGTTATTCTTGTAAAGTTCTTTTAGTTATCTAACTTCTTGTTTAGTTGTTCTTCAACTTCTTTTCTTGTTCTAATTGTGAATGTCTGCAGGTATGCATGATGGTGTGTCCACACTTATTTGATTGTATGTATGCCTGCACAATTGTGTGTGTCAACATACAACTAAATGAATGTGAATACTGGAATAACACATTTATTACTTTAAATGTGTGTTTTGCATTGCAAATATTGAATTTAATCTGATGTTAATTTCCTTTGTTAGTCTCTGTTCTATTTGTGAGCTTGGTGTGTTAAAATCCAAAAAATATTTATTGACTTTGTCCATGGATTCATCATCATCTCCATTTCCAACTGCAAAGTCTCATTTCTTAAAATTTTCTTTTTATTCATTACTATTATTGTTCTAGTATGAAAAATCTTGTTTGATTTGATTCCAATTTAATCACCCTGACAAGGATAGTTGTAAGCTATCGTAAATATTTGCAATTTTGAATAAAAAGTTTTTTAATTCTATAAACAATGAGTACATTACATCATAACTATTTTGGCAAAAAGTTAATTTAATGTTGTTATTACTATTTGATAAACAAAACAAAAATGAAATCATGAAAAACTTGTCATTTGAAAAGAATATGTATTTTCAATTTAGGGTTTTCCCTCTCAGTATTCTGTTTTCTCCCCCCCATTACTATTACATCCACAATTCAAAAAGTTAAAAAAAAGGTAGTGAACAATTTCTAGTTTTTAATTCCCGAATTGTGAAAATTGTATTGCTGTTCTGAGAATGACTAAGGTTTTAAGTACTGTAATCCACAATTCAGTGTAATACAACACAAGGCTTTAATATTTGAGATGGTAACTGCATACCAGTGGCATGCTTTCGATGCCTGATCCAGATGTTGGGATATATGATAGGGCAAGTTATGCAAATGTTTTATTTCTGTTCTAGCAATCCCAGAAAGGGTATATACCATTAAAGCTAGAAAGATATAAACAGATATTTTTGTGATTAAAATTTTCAGTACTTTATGTGTGAAATTATGCACCAGCCCATGAAAAAGGATATTTATAGCATGATAGAGAACTAGGCCAGTTTGTGTGTTTCATTTGGAGAGTGACTTGGTGCAAAAATTTTTTGTGGAGTTATTATATTTATTCTCATTTCAATCCATATATTGGCATATTTTGTATCAAAATAAATTCTATGCAAAAAAATATATATATCTGTCTGTGTGTCATTTATATGAAATTTCAATAATAAATTTTACAAATTTAAAAACTACATCTTTAAGACTATGAACAGACAACAACTAAAAACTGATATCTTAACAAATCATTTTTGAAAAACTTTAATAAGAATGTTATGAATTTCACATTATTACTGTTTTTAACACAAAATTTACATAACATTAAAACATTAAAACCAAAGAATAATTTTTAAGAATTTAGCAATTGACATTATGTTTGAATTCAAATTCTACTCAAATACCTTAAAATTTAAAACATAAGTGATTATTTTACTTACCTACTGTCAATGAATAAACTCAGATTTATCTACTTTCATCCTAAATATCATGTTGCCTACTTCCTAAAAATATCAAAAATAAAAAAAGTTAAATTGTCATAATCATTTATAATAATAAAATTTAATATTATTGTAATGAAATTAATATTAAACTAATAAAAAAAAATGCAGTGCTGAATACTAAATACATTTCAAAAAACCTAAATAATTGCATTAACCACTTTAATTTCTAACAGTTAGAAATTAAAATGGCTAATGCAATTATTAAACATTTTTGGAATGTCTTCATTAATAATAATAATATTGCAGACAGACACCAACTGGAATTGTGCCTGTGCAAATTGGATGTTTGATCAAGTACAGTACAATGCTAAAAGATTAGTACATACACTCGTTTGTATAGTGTCTTTCATAAATTGCTATTTTTTTTCTTCTTTTGGCTAAAATCAAATTACTTTTGCAGTTCTACAAACCATTGCACAGTATATTTTTTTAATAAAATCTTTTCTTTTTTTTTATTCTGATAATTTTTTAAAATAGCAATAATATACAGCCTTGAAATGAATTTAAATTTAACATTGAAAATGAAACTCTAGAATTCAAATAAAAGTTCAAGAATTCAATGTTCATGAAGGTTTACTCAATCCCAATTACTTACAGAATTGGGAGGACCAGTGTATATACAGCAAAAGTGTGATAAAATAACTGCTTTATATAATGCACAGTTTTACCAGTCGAATGTTTTTATTTGTTATGAAAATGTAGTTGCATTGTCAGGATTGTTAAATACACTGTAGTCTATATATGTACTAATTATACCCAGCAAACATAACAACTTTAATTACATTCTAGCACAAAAGTATGAAGTACTAGCAGATGAGCCTGGCATTGTTCAAGCAAAAAATAGCAATAGCAAAAATTAACATTATTAGATTATAGCCAATCTTATCTGTTTTTACCTGGTGCAAGAATTAGGTTCACCCTCTTCAGAGACTAATTAGAAAATTTTTATTTTTAGATGGGTCTAAAAACATGTTAGATTTTCCGCAAAAACTGCATTTAAAAGAGTACAATAAAATCTGAATTTAGGGTAATCCCTAAACCTCTCCCTCTCCTCTGCGGGAGAAATTTTGAAAAGTACCTTCTTTGTGTACATTCTCATCACGCACCCTGTGTACTAAATTTCATTTTTCAACTCCTAACAATTTGGGCTCTATGCTTAACGTTATTATTATACAGTATTTAGTGAGTTATACTCAGTTGATACCAGTGGCTGTGTACTATGCCAGACAACAGTCAAGGCATAACAACCAAAAACTAAAATTAAATAAGTGTGTCAGTGTCTGTATTCAGGAATTTCCTAACAATATGACATGTATTCAATATAGTGGCCTTCTGTAGTGTGATGTATGTGTTTCTATTCAATTGTAATGTTCTCAAGCTTTTGTGTAGTGTGTGTGGTATCACACCTGTATAGGAGAGAACGACAGGTACAATAAGCACCCTATCCATCCTCCACAGACGCCTTATTTCCTGGGCGAGTTCTGTGTACTTGCTAATTTTTTCAGTACATGTGTTTTGTGCATTGTGAGTGTTTGGAATGGCTATGTCTATAATGTATGTGATTTTATCGTGTTTGTCAACGAGTGTGATGTCTGGTCTGTTGTGATAAATTGTTTTATCTGTGATTATGGCTCTGTCGTAGTACAGTTTGTGCATGTTGTTTTCCAATACTGTCTGTGGAATGTATTTGTAGTATGGTTCGTGAATGTCTACCAAGTTGTGTTTCTTTGCAAGCTCTTGTGTATTACATTTGCTACTTGATTATGTCTGTGTAAGTAATCTGTCTGTGCCAAGAGCTTGCACCCAGAAGTAATGTGTTGTATAGTTTCTGGCATGATATGACATTTTCTGCATGTGGATGTGGTCACTCTTAGCTTCATTTCTCCCCATAGACCTTACTGGCATGGGTGTCCCTACCAGAAGCTTGTGCTCCAGCCTGCATTGTCCTATGGATCAGCAAAATTACTGGGCTCTCCCACCACGACCAGGTGATAACCATTGGAGAGTAATTATTATTTATTATTATTGCAATAAAATATTCACGAATTACATCGGAATAAAGAATACCTCATTCCGTAACCCATGGGAAAGAAGGTACCTATTTCCCCCTTTACTGTATTAGTTGCACTTTTCATGCAAATAGTTCCTCTTCTCCTCCCTTTTCCTCTTCTCAACAAGTTTCCAGATGAGCTTTGTGTACTAGTCTCAAAAGTCGTATTAGATAAATCCGGATTAACTAATGAATGATGTATATCTGATGATTGCTGTGGATTTGAAGATTGCTGTATGCCTTGAAATTGCTGTATAGACCTCAAAGATAGCATCTCCAAGCACTTTATTGAGTATAAACGATGTGTGTATAGCTGCCTGTTTCTGAAGGATACTAATATCAATGTCGGATTCTAATTGATTTATGTATTTCTTTATGTTTTTCGCTACTATTCCTGTTGCTCCTATTACTATTGGAACAACAGTTGTCTGTGTATTCCACAGGTGGTTAACTTCCAATTTCAGAAAATGATATTTACTCAATTTTTCAATTTCTTTAGCACCAATGTTATAATCTGATGGTACAGTTATATCTAATAAAAATGTTTTATTATGATTTTTATCAACATAAATTAAATCCAGTCTATTGTGAGATACAGTGACATCAGTTTGGACAGGCATTTCCCATAGTATCTTGGCCAAAGTATTTTCCTTAACTTGTGGCTGGAGTAATATTTCCATCCACTATTGGTCAGCAACTTCTATTTTATGTTTTCGGGCCAGGCATTAGTAGACGTACTGGACAAGGTTATAATGACATCTTACATAACAAGTCCCGGCCAGTTTTTTACATCCTAATATAATATGCTGTGTGGTCTCGTCTTTAGTCACACATAGGTGACATTTCCTGTCCACTGGCTCCTTTAAGATGTCACATTGATATTGCCATGTCATAACAGCCTGGCCCTGAACCTGAATCAATGACCTGATCCTTTTTCATATAAAAAAAAAAAGCATTTAGGGCATTGATTCGGAGAGCATTCACGCATTCTTCCATCATACAGGCCACTAGCACAAGAAATAAGGAATATAGAAGAGATAGCCATTGATCATGGATACACCAACCTTATACGTAGATTATGTGAACACTACAAACATAACAAGTAGCAGAGATTAGTCTGACGGAAATACTGAAAAATGAAAGGGAAGAGGATAGAAAGAGGATCCCCTCAATTATAACTCACATTAAAATCATTATACACTGCAATTGCAAAGAAACATAGGATCAATATAGTGTACAGGAAATGCCCGTCCATTTTCAACATGCTATGTAATGAAAAAGACCAATCTAATCCTGACAGATTACTGGGCATTTATAATGTTCCTATAAGAGATGGCAGACGGAATAAAGAAATGATATATGTTGGTTCCACCAAACGTTTTTTGGGGGTAAGATTAAAGGAGCATAAGTCCGACATACTACATAATAAATGTGCAACTGCCCTTTTGACTTGTGCGACGGACCCGGATATCACAGCGGACTTTAACGAAGCTTGTATCATCCTCACCACCCTGCATCCAGAATACCTCAAATGGTCGGAGGCAATGCAACTATTTAAGGCAGAATGCAGGACCACCTGCATTAATTTTAAAGAGGAGATGTCCCTTTCTATGGTATGGCAGGTCTTACTGGACAATAGCATTTGATTTTCTATTGGATTTAAATTGAAACTTGTGTGCATTTTCATTGAAACTTGGAACGCATGCGCATTTGGCGTCCGGAATCGAATACGTTTCAAATGAAGTTCGAAATTTAATGGCCAGCTTGGAACAAATGTACATAGAAGCCTGAAAAAGAGCCCAGAAGGGGCATCAAAAATGTTCGGAATAACAGAACATTAATGCTCCAGTTTAATTACTTAAACCACTGGAACATAAATGCTCCAGTGGTTTAAGTAAGTCGATTTTATAAAAAAAAACTTGCGTGGAACATTATATTTCAAATTCAATATTTCAAATTTTTTGAATTTGGAATGAATTCATTTATTTTGCATATATTGTTTTTGAGTTACCCGAAAAGTGGAAATGATTAAAATATTTACTAATTGCCAAAATGTATACTATATGTGCCACTATTTACTTTCCTTCTTTATTATTTACACTTTATACTGACTAAAACTAACTCTCTCCTCCTCCTTTCAGGTGGGGTAGAATTTCCAAAAATCCCTTCTTAATGTGCATTCTCATGGCATACCCTAGTAAAACATAGTCAAAAATGCAAAAAACTGAATCTTAAATTGTACATTAGAAGCAGAGTTCTTCAAGGTAATCCTTAACCCTCCACCTCTCCCCATAAAATTTTTATTAGGGTGCATTCTTAATTTTTAGTAGGGTATGCCCTACTAAAACACAGTTAAAAATAAAAAATTGCATCTAAAATAGTACAGTAGAAGCTAGGTTTTTTAGGATAAGCCTTAGTTCTCTCCCTCTCTGCCATGGGGGAATTTCGAAAAATCCCTTCTTAGTGAACATTCTTGTGACATACCCTAACTGTGTATCAAATTTCAACTTTCAACCGTTTCAGCTCTGCACTTATTATTACAAACCCATTTTGATTATACTGTAAGATTATTCATTTCTAACGTAAGGAAACAATAATTTTAAAAATTATATAAATTGCACATGAATTATTAGTAAAGAAAATATTTATTTTACAAAAGTATTACATGTATGTAATTAGTATGTATCAAGTTTATAAAAGAAAATTGTGTAATTATATGTGAGCTGCAGTAAGGTCTAGAAGATTTGCAAGCAGCTTGCAAGCCATAGTTCAGCTACTCTATCTATTATAATCATATATATAATGTAATATAAAATATAATAAGTTTAATATATAGGTTTAATCCATATTAATGTTTCATGTATTGATAATAAATTAGTAAATCTGGATTAAATTCAGAGAGCTCAAAAATATCTGTCCAAAATAAGATTCAAGCCTGTTGTCACATTTACTTGAAATCTTAGGCTATTAAGTTTTTCTTCAAAACAGTAACATATAAAATTAATACATACTGTATCTCTGAAATTACTGTTTGACCATCTTGACTATAAATTAAAGCATTGTTTCTTTACATTCCTTTTTAATTGTATCCATCATGAGATCAGCCAAATGGTCCATATTGGATACGTTGGACATCACTTACCACCCTAAAATATTCCTAGGATCTTTAGACTTGCCTGAATTTGATCCTGGTTTCTCATAATAGTAAACTAGGGCTTCTTAAACTATGGGTCGTGACGACTTTGGGGTCGCTTAGCGAAATCTTGGGTTGCCAGATTTTAATGCAAAATATTAAAAATAATTTGCGACAGTTTGAAAATGACACTTTGTGAGTTGCACTTTGTGTCACTTCTGGTGCAGCGAGACGATTCAGCAACACTGATTGTAGTGTTTAGTAGTAGTGTTGTCGCTTTTCAGTGTATTCAGTTGTCTCTGTTCCATTGTAACACAAGAGTGAACTGTGGTAGTACACCATTATTGTTTTTGCAAATTTGTATATAACTTTATTTTTTTGGGGGGGGGGGGTCGCGAAAAAAAATCACAATCATAAATGGGGTCATGAATAAAAAAAAAGTTTAAGAAGCTTTGTAGTAAACTAAAGTCTTACTGCTTTAGTCATTCAGCCAACTGTTTATTAGAATATATACACACATATATATATTCAAATTCAAGTACTTTCAAGTTAATTCAATCTTAATAAAAAGTTAACAATTATGTTGCTATAGAAACAATTCTTAATTGAGAGAAAATATTTTATATTTTTAACAAAATGTTAGAAAAGGTGTAAGTTCTACATTGAACATATTGCTTTCACAGCAACAGGATTCTATTTTTTATTCTGTTGAGAGAAGCAGTTTGAAAATACTCAAATTTTTCTAACTGTATATTTACACCATTAATTAAAGCCTTGTTTTTGTTACTATTAAACATTAAAAAAATTTAACAAAAAAAATTCTCTTACTAGGAAAAAAACACTGTTCAAATATCAAGTTTAAAAAAATTTCTGGAAGATGGCATCTATAACTGTTATATACAGAATATATCTATTGCCTGAGATTATAAAGAATAAAAATTATTATTACACTATAATTTCAGTGTTCTTCACCAGAAATTTTCACCAACCAGATGAAATAAAAAAGTAACCAGTGGGAAAAGAAATACTGTGCAATATTATAAAATTTTGTTATTTAGAAATAAAACCCATCTTTATATATAATGAATGTGTTTGTTCAGTGTATAAAATCTAATGTCTTCTATCTTCCAACAGTTTTTCCATTCTGCCCTATATATATTTCTTATTTGATTACTCCCCTCCACCATTTTTCATATATCTTCTTTCCAGATTTTCTTGGTCACTCATTTTTTTGTGATTTCTGGTCCATGACTATCCTTCGCAATTTGTAAAATGTAGCAGTACAACATCCTCACATAAGAAAAGGCAGTTAATATGGTATGGTTATTATTTTATCAATTTCTTTAGGTTTATCACTTCTTTAATTTTTCTTTTTATTTTATCCATGACTAATGAATAATCTGCTTAATTTTGTCGGTATATTCATTCAACTGCCAGCTTTCTTTCATCTGTTTTTGATATTCCCTGTATTTTGGCTCCATATAATACATAATATACTTCTCACCATGGTATTACATATATTCCATTTTTTTTTTGGCATTCCACCAAATTCCATTCAGCTCTTAAACTACCTTTCCTTATTTTTTCCTTCTTTCTACTGCTCAATTATCTCTCCCATCTTGGCTGAATTCCACTCGTAACTATTACAAATAGTTACGAGTGGAAATGCACATACTCCAAGTTCAAGTTATCCATTCTTATACTACTTTATACCTATCTCAAAAATAATTTGCTTTTCTCCCCATATCATAGATACTTATATACATGAAAAATGTATATGGATAAAATGTTGCAATAGTTGTTAATTTAATCACAAGGACAAAATCACTGCAAGAAGAGACTACATTATAAGATAACTGGTTTTTTAGTAAGCAGTAAAAATGCATCAGTAAATATACCTGTAATTTCATACTTTTTTTTATTGGTTAATTTGATAAAAATAAAAAATTTATTACATGTCTAACTAAAGACATTTCATCACAATAGTGTAGACCATTACTAAATTCCAAATTTTCAGTTATGCTTATCAGAACATCATATATTTTTCACTTTTTCTATGGTGGAATATACAAAGTGTTTTTTTTTTTTTTCAATTATGCAATTGGATTTCAAATTATCACAATTGGCACTAAGCAGTTCTTACATTTATAAAATTAATAACTGGTAAATAAATATATAAACAGAAAAAAAATCCATTGAATCAAAAAATTCTTCTAAAAATTTTGAATATTTATTAGTCAGTTATTTAATAAAAGATTTTTAAGATAAATTTAAATTGATACTGTATTTTCACTCATGATGTATTTTCATCAGTTTAATACTAAAATGCAAAACTCTCATCTGGCTTCAGGTTAAAAATGAAGTTATAATGACAAATTGTATGTTGTAATATCATTCTTATACTGAATTCATTCATTTTGTTGTGGACAGAATTTTACTTTCTGCAGGCGACATTAGTGGGACCAGAAGTTATATATGTCAATCATATTGGACCGTAAAACATTTACCCTGGGAAGGTAAATAAGGCAACTAATGACTGTATTCACCAACAATGAAGTCAGTCAGTCAGTCAGTCAATCAGCAATCATTTTACTTTAAGGTGGTGAGACTCACCTACTTAAAGTAAATTGAATGCTGATTGGTTGACTGTTGTTGAATACAACCAAAAGGAGGCCAAACTTGACATCATTTATTTGTTCTTAAAGTCTTTTGCTGCTGCAAAAATGTTGTGCAAGAGTTAATATCTACCAAAGCTATTACTTTTGGCTATGGTTATTTATTTCTTCATTCAATCAAATAATATTTTCTTTTGCTATTACAAGTTAAGAATCCTTTACCAAATTCTTGGTACTAGAAGTGTTTCAGACTTTGGAATATTCATGTATTTGCATCTTATTTGATCTATATTAGTTTCACTTGACTATGTTACTTATTTAGGGATTTCATTAATTTTTGATAAAACAAACTTTCACATTATGTGAATGTTTCTTTTTAAATGTACTTATTTTCACGTGTCTACCATATTTTTAAAAAAGATAGTCACATAGAAAATTAAAATAATTTTAGATATATTCACAGAGGCATTGATCTATTTGAAAGATTACATATTAAAATTTAAGAGATTTNTTGCAGTCCTTCTCTGTTCTTCCGTTATTTACATGTGTAGGTCATTTCATTGTTATCCACATTTAATATCATCACTTATCACATACTGCCATGACGCTCTTGTCTGAACTGTCAAGAATTAATGCGATTGGCGAAGCGTAGTGACAGTGGGCCAATAGAAAGCAGGGTCTTTACTATAATGCGGTTTGCGCACCAATTTTTGTACGTGCATTAATCAAGCCGAACAGTTTTGCCGAATATTCGGTATTCGGCCTGAGGCCAAATATACTATTCGTTACAACACTACTTATTAGTAATCTAACTGGCAATGCATCCATATAGTAAATGGCAGTTGTGGGTTTGAGTCCCACTCTGGAAGGATTCTTTTCATCCAGTTTTCTAAATCTATATATATAAAAATGAATGTATGTGTGTGTGTCCTTTATGCATTACCACACCGTTTATCCGATTGCCGTGAAACTTTGAGAAGTTGTTTAATACACTCCCGCGAAGGTTTTTGGCATAGTACATTTATCCTATGATAGATGGCACGCGTTTACACAAGCATTCGAGCACGGTGTGTTCGATCGATTTCAAATTGTGAAGACCATTTCCCCCTTCAAAAAATCTCTCTATATATGCATTTGTGAACTGTTATTTACGATATTTGTAATAATTTTTGTTTAATTAATCACTTTATTTCAACTTTTTTTTGCTAATTATGTATTCACTTGAACTTCGTTAAAACCTTAACTGTACCCCGAACAACAACCGAAGTTGTAGGAAGAAATTTGCGTATTTTACCGATCTAGGTATCCCCTTTTCCAAATTTTAATATCGACTCAAAATAATTTAAAAAGACAAATTACAATAAAACGGTTTATTATCCAACTATCAGAAATTTCACAACATGCCAAGGAAGAGAGGAAGGAGCAATTAAATAATTAAAATTATAAAG
>NW_019384577.1:197952-205406 GCF_000671375.1 Centruroides sculpturatus | reverse complement strand
TATTGTACCTGTCGTTCTCTCCTGTACAGGTGTGATACCACACACGCTACACAAAAGCCTGGGAACATTACAATTGATTAGAAATACATACATCACACTACAGAAGGCCACTATATTGAATACATGCCATATTGTTAGGAAATTCCTTAATACTGACACTGACACACACATTTAATTTTAGTTTTGTTTTGGTTGCTATGCTTTGACTCTGGTCCGGCATAGTACACAGCCACCGGTGTGTACCGAGTATAACCCACTAAACCCAACACACAATAATAATAAGTTTCAATAAAAATAATAAAATGTAAATTGAATTTTATCATAAAGAGTTTGCTTGAATTTCCTTTCTTCTGAGATCGCAGCAATGCGCAACGGGTAAGCTAGTTATTTAATAAAATATTAATTTTATAAGAGATAGCACTTAATGCTTACCTCTAGTGCCAAATTACTTGATATTTAATAATTATTAGTAGCAGTCATGTAGCCCAAAAATCCAATAATTATTTGGCTTTTATACAAACTCAAACTAGATCACAATGGAGTAAAACTTAGCAGAAATCTTCCACTGTACATTGTAGGTCAAATAGGGTAGTTGAATTTTCTGTGTTCAGTGTATTTTTACTGTTTTATTGAAATTAAAAGGTGATATTGCATTTTTTCTTTATTTTTTAAATTCTAATGTAAAATGGATTTTTATGTGTATGATACAATACTTAGCCTTAACACAGAAGAGACTTCTTAAAAATTCTCCCCTATACTCACAAACAATCCTCATAATTCAATTGTGTTTATGAATTGTCCCAATTATGTAAATTAAGTATAAAAATAAAATAAAACTAATAAATTTGTATTTATGACTAATTTTCTTTGTTCATTTAATAATGAATATAAACTCAGAAAAAATTAATTTTAATATCAATCATGAAATTTTGTTCAATTTTTTTCAGAATATTGTAATGTTTTAAATATTATGTTCACAAATTAACCTTTCCTTTATTTCCAGCAACTAAACAATCAAAATGACAAATGTTTCAAGCAGTTTTACTGTCCGGCTTACTAGTACTGTATTCTATTAATATTTGAAATCCAAAAGAAAGGTTAATTTGTAAACATATAAAAAGATATCAAACTGAAAAAATTTATGTTGTAAACATGATTTTGTCATGAGTTTCACTTGTTTTAATATTTTAATTTTGTAATATATAGCAATTATTTTTTGTATTTTCTCATAAGTCAATATAATCTAATATTTGTCCAAACTAGGATGTCCCAATACCACAAAAGTATTGATATTGGTATCAATATCATGAATAGTTTTAAAGTTTGGTAGTGTCAAAATATTGAGACCAGCCAAAATATTGGCTGGCATCTGGTATCGAAACTGGAAACCTTGCCAGTATTCGCTGTTCAATCTGTCATGTCACCTTCCACCTTGATTTTACTACTGAGAAGGTACACCTATCCCTCTCTTTGTGCAGTGGATACATTCCAAAGAATGCCACATAAAAAAAAAAAAAATGTATAAAAATATGTATAGTACATGCATCCTGTAGAAAATGCTCAATACAATCCACAATTTCAATGGAATGAAAAAAACTAGGAATTTACAAAAGAAATGCAAGCTTATTTATTCTATCATCATTTATCATTAACATTATCTATATATATAAAATTGCTTGTCCTGACTGACTGATTCATCATCGCCCAGAGCAAACTGCTGGACCTAAAGAGGTAAAATTTGGTGCACAGTTAGGGTACGTCATGAAAACGCACACTAAGAAGGGATTTTTCGAAATTCCCAAGTGGGGGAGAGGGAGAGCATTAAGGCTTAACTGGAATAACAGCTTCTACTGTACTATTTTATATGCGATTTTTTGTTTTTATCTGCATTTTAGTAGGGTACGCCATGGCTATGCACACTAAGAAGGGATTTTTAGAAATTCCCAAGTGGGGGGAGAGGGAGAGCATTAAGGCTTAACCGGAAGAACAGCTTCTACTGTACTATTTTATATGCGATTTTTTGTTTTCAACTACATTTAGTCTTCATTGAGTACTTAGGTGTATTAAATTGATAACATTTCAGACATTGTTATAAATATTTTTATCTATTTCGATTTTAAAAATGTTCGAACCGTTTTAAATTTGAATTTGTTATTGCATATCGGTTCGATTAAAAAACAATTGTAAACATTTTAGAAAATTGATCAAATTGAAAATAGTTTGTTTGATTTTCGGCAATTCTCTTCAGCGGTAGATGTTATATAACAATTACTATGGTTATTGAAATATTGAATGTAAATGGGGTTTGCTTGCAAAACCTCTGTGGACGAAGTCACAGGTAACAGCTAGTTTGTACATAAATATAGTAAACATAAGGTAGCACAGGAAATAAAATCAACATACAGCATTCTCTGATGTACATATAGTACTGTACTGTGCTATGCTTAAAAACAAAAATTAACCATTGATTTCAACAATTTTAATGAAAGTTTAAATTTGAAAATTTCAAATCAACTGTTTTTTCTCCCATGTAAAAAATCAATCATGTAGAAAGAGAATTAGTTCTCTTTTATTGACAGTGTTATTTCAAAATTGATAAAATAAACCATGTAAAAGAGGGATAGGTGTACTGTACTTGTTACAATGAAGGTTGAAATGGAACCCAGAATTGCAATTAATACTTTGTTGCTTACTGTAGGGATTTGAGTCCCAGTTATCTGGTTCAGAAGTCAGTGCATCAGTCAGTACTTCCGTTTATGCTCATAAACAGAAGATTGATGTTTTATGTACAGTACATGAAAAAGCCCCAGATTCTGTGAATGGCTCTATGGATACTACTATACATGTAATAGGGATGGATAAAAATGCATTAGAAAAGAGGTAAAACAGTGCCTTTACTTTGAAAGTTCTTTATTGTGTTCAAATTTTACAAATGTCAATGCAAACAAGTATATACAAATTTTAGCTCATTTTAAATATCCCTGATGGCCCAAGTTTATGAAGCACTTTTGTTTGTTAATCAAGTTTAACTAAATATCTATATATAAAAATGATAATGTATGTATGTTTGTTTGCTATATACTCCTAGGCCGTTTAACCAATAACCTCTAACTTATATAATGTCATACATACCACCCCAAAATATCTATTTTAGGGTGGTATGTATGACATTATATAAGTGGAAATATGGAGTTTGAAATATTGGAGTAATAAATTAATACCAAAATGAAAGGATTGGTTCTTTGTAAGTTGCAAGTTATATATAAACCAACAATAATAAAAAGATGCAATTTATTTTTGTCCAATTCAACTTTAGAAATTGTTCTATATTACTGCAAGAAGTTTTTTATTATGAAGGTTAAATCAAGTAATAACAGTGAGACAATGAGAATATAATGAAACTTTCTACTTTTCTTCAAAATCTAAGTTCTTCATTTAAATTTTTAATTACAAAATCTGAATCTGTAATGACTAGTGTTACCACCTGTACGATTTTCACCCAGACAGTCCAGGAATCGACTCGCTGTCCAGGTGAACTATTAATTTTGTCCAGGAATATCGTGTGCAACCTGTGGACCTTTTTTTTTCTTTGCTTGTACGATTAGTATTCGTACGCATCTCCAATATCAAATAGAGTTAAGTCATCTGTAGTTGTTTTTTCTTAATTTAGTTATTTACGTTACTCCTACCCAAGTCTCCCTAGTCCCTAACTGTAACTGATTTAGAACCTGCCATGCACTGCACGTTATTCTTTGCATTGCAAAATGACATTGCGCATGCGTCAGGAACTTCTGTTCGAACAAACCTCACCTCCATTTTTGTTTTTTATAATAAAGAATAAACAAACATCATTATATTTCACCAGTGATGCTTCAGAGAATGAAATACAGGCATAAGAAACACAGCAACCTCACAACAACTACCGAATCTCTCATCGGTATTCGATATATGCCTGGCAATTTACTCAGGTCAGATGGGTCCTTTCCATTATGTAACATGTCATATATTGTAGGGATTTGATCTACATATGATCAACGAAACGCTCGATGGAGACCAGGATTAAGGAACACAAAGCAGATATACAATACAACAGAGCCACCACATCACTTGTGATTTATGTGTCCGAACCGGGCATCAATGTGGACTTCGCACGGGCATCGTTAATAGTCAAAACAAAACACATGGAACACCTCAAATGGCTAGAAGCAATGGAAATATATAAGGTGCACACTACATCTACATGCATTAACTCCCAAGAAAAAATGGCTCTTTCATTAGCTTGGCAAGCCTTATTACATAATGATTAGTAAGGATGTGGTTGGTTTAGGAGGTTGCACGAGAACATGTAAAGATCATAATAAAAATAATACATCAGACACGTAAGAAAAGAGTAAAATGTGATGCTGAATGAAAGGAACACGACAGATACAATGCATGCACAATAGATATCGCACAATCAAAACATCATTCAAATTTTTCTTTTAAAAAATTGCATGACAGTGTTTGAGAATAACACCTGTTTTTTACCTGAAGGAAGACACAGAAGGTGTTTGGAAAACGTTTGTTTTTACCAAAATTATTTATTTTTGTATTTCTACACACCGGTTAGAGGCACGAGTAAATACGTTTTTGTTTATTATACACCCCAGTGTGCACGAAGAAGTTATATTCTTTGTTACAAACCACGTATTTTTATGTATTCTAAGAAATTAAATATAAAATAAACTTGCTCACAAATGTTTTGTTAACCTTGCCAATTGTTCTGTGTATGTGCTTTTCCCAAAATTGCTGGGATTACCCTGTCCTTTATTACTTTATTTTGGTACTTGTCCCTGTTTGTTAGTGCTTCAACTTTATTACATTCCTATACCGATTCACCAACCCATTGTTAGACTTCCCTTTGAAGAATATAGGTCCTGCGTCTTGCAAATATTTCAAATCTATCTCAGCTGTGCTCTGAAATAGTCCGAAAATTGTGATTGCTAGTCAGTCTTATTTTTTTCTATTATTATTATACTATTTAATTTTTTCTAAGATGGACAAATTCCTTGTACGGAGTGTTCCGTCAACGAGTAGAAGTAGTGATAGCATTGAGCAAAAAAAAAAAAAAAAAAAAAGTTAGTGTGCCAGCAGTATAGTGGTAATTATTTATCTTATGGTTTTTTTTGGTGTGGTGATAAAACGTGCCCAATCCCCAAGTGTACTGTTTGTGGTGAAAAACTTACTAATGCTGCTATGGTTCCCAGTAAATTGAAATGACATTTGTCAACAAAACATTCTTCTCTGTCAAGCAAACATGTCAATTATTTTTGTCGGTTGTTAAAACAAAACCAAAAATAAGCAGCATTCATGACTAACAGTATGTGTTTCAGATATAGTACAGGAAGTTAGCTATGAAGTAGCCGAACTTATTGTAAAGGCCAAAAACCACATACAATAGCTGAAACGTTATTAATGCCTGCTTGTAAAGAGATGGTGAAAATAGTCCTGGGTTCAGAATCTGCTAGTGAAATCAAAAATTCCTCTTTCTGCTGACACAATCAGTTGCCGAGTTATTGAGATGTCCAGTGACATTGAAGACATTATGAAGGAGAAAATCAACAGCAGTTGAAAGATCTCACTTCAGATCGACAAGTCCACCAATATTAGCAATCAAGCACAACTTCTTGCTTATATTCGGTACATCGATGGTAATGTAATTGCAACTAATTTCTTTTTTTGCAAACAACTTCCCAAGCGAGCCACTGGTGAAGAAATATTTCATGTAACTGAATGAATTAAAATGGAAGGATTGTGTTAGTGTTTGTACAGACAGAGCCGCAGCTATGACAGGCCGAGTGAAAGGATTTGTAGCTCAAGTATGTGAAATTAATCCTAACATACAATGCAATCATTGTCTTATTTGCCACAAAGCCATTGTTGCTAAATCTTTGCCACCTTCTCTGAAAGTTGTGCTGGACAAAATAGTAAAAGTCGTAAACTTTGTCAAATCACAACCCCTAAATTTGCAGCTATTTTCCGTTTTGTGTCAGGAAATAAAATCAGAACACACCACACTCCTGCTACATACAAAAGTACGGTGGTTATCAAGAGGAAAGTATTAACGCAAATATTGGAACTTAAAGACGAGGTACGTGCATTTTTGACTGTTGAAAGGCACAAGTACGCGGATTTATTTGCAGATGATGAATGGGTATGTAAGTTGGCGTATCTTTCTGATATTTTCGTACATTTGAATGAACTGAACAGAAAAATGCAAAATAGGAATGAAAATATTCTTACTAGTATGGATAAGATTCAAGGATTTGTGAATCAGCCAAATTTGTGGATACAAAGAATTGAAAATGGTTCATTTGAAATGTTCTGGACTGTATGGTCACTTGCTTCCAGTAATGAAGTGATAATGGATCTAATTAAAGAACATTTAATCCTGCAGCAGAGGTTCAAGTAGTAATTTGGAGACAGTGTTGAAAATATCGACTGGGTTCATAATCCATTCGTTGTGATTTCAGAATCTCTACCTATTTATTTACAAGAGGAACTCGTGGAATTAAAAGCAGACATTGAAATTACAACTCCTCGAAGTGCCTTTGGATACATTTTGGTTGGCAATAAGGAGTGAATACCCTGCTATCTCCGAGATGGCAGTTAATATGTTAATGCCATTTTCTACTACGTATTTGTGTGAACTGGGCTTCTCGACATTGACTGAAATTAAAACATCAAAGAGGGAGAGACTCAGATCCGTCGATGAAAAAATGAGACTAGCTTTGTCAACGATTCCACCACGGATCAGCTGTCTGTGTGCAGCTAAGCAGGCGCAAATTAAAAAGGTATGAGTAAAATTATTTAATATAAACACACATAAAAACCTTTACTTGACCAGTAAAAATATATTTACTGAAAACACCAAACGTTTTCGACCGCCTTCCTCAGTCTTCCTCAGGTTTTAAATTCTGATATTCGAAAATCGTTGTGCTTAAATATTTAAGCACAACGATTAATTTGCAGAACGCGCAAATCATTAAAATGTCACACAGAAGAGAACACGTACGAACGCTAGAAGCTTTGGAAATTTATAAAGCAGAATTACGTAATAGCTGTATCAACTATAAAGATGCTATTAATATTTCGGCAGCTTGGAGGTTTGCGTATGAAGCAGAATGCCCCCACAACTCTATGTAAGGTGTTATACATCGTTTACATGTATATGTAAAATAATATTTGTGAATATTTGGGTTCACGTACGTAATGATTAATACGCATGCGCGTAATGAATTTTATTCGCAAAGATGTATATGTTCCAAAATGTTTAAATATTTAAGCACAACGATTTTCGAATATCAGAATTTAAAACCTGAGGAAGACTGAGGAAGGCAGTCGAAAACGTTTGTTGTTTTCATTAAATATATTTTTACTGGTCAAGTAAAGGTTTTTATGTGTGTTTATATTAA
>NW_019384577.1:187869-196814 GCF_000671375.1 Centruroides sculpturatus | reverse complement strand
AGAAACAAGAAACATCACAGTTACATAAAGCAGTAACTTTAGCAGACTCAAATAACACACCATTAAACTTACACTCACATCATACAGACATGACACAACACACAAAAAGCATAGACACCATTAAGCAATCCTGGGATCGAAAAGCATTCCAAGGCAGGTATCCTTATGGCCTGGTCCAGGATTTTGTTGACAAAACTGCGTCAAACAGCTGGTTAGATCGGGGATGCCTCTTTGGGGAGACGGAAGGATTCATGATTGCCATATAGGATCAGGTCATAAATACTAAAAACTACGGAAAACACATACTCAAAGATACAACACTCACAAATGACACATGCAGAAAATCTCGCATCATGACAGAAACTATACAACACATCACTTCTGGTTGCAAACTCTTGGCACAGACAGATTACTTACATAGACACAATCAAGTAGCAAATGTAATACACCAAGAGCTTGCAAAGAAACAAATTATTAGACATGCACAAACCATACTACAAATATGTTCCACAGACAGCATTGGAAAACAACATGCACAAAATGTACTACGACAGAACCATAGTCACAGATAAAACAATTTACCACAACAGACCAGACATCACACTCGTTGACAAACACAATAAAATCACACACATTATAGACATAGCCATTCCAAACACTCACAATGTACAAAACACATGTACTGAAAAAATTAGCAAACTCGCCCAGGAAATAAGGCGTCTGTGGAGGATGGATAGGGTGCTTATTGTACCTGTCGTTCTCTCCTGTACAGGTGTGATACCACACACACTACACAAAAGCCTGGGAACATTACAATTGAATAGAAATACATCCATCACACTACAGAAGGCCTCTATATTGAATACATGCCAAATTGTTAGGAAATTCCTGAATACAGACACTGACACACTTATTTAATTTTAGTTTTGTTTTGGTTGCTATGCCTTGACTCTGGTCCGGCATAGTACACAGCCACCGGTGTGAACTGAGTATAACCCACTAAACCCAACATAATAATAATAATAGGTTAGTGGCATTACATAATTCTATTAATAGTATAATATATACGTTTTTAAGGGGAATAACATTTTGATGTGCAATGTTGAGTCGTGTCGAGTCATAGGTGTGCCACGAATAGAAAAAGGTTGCAGAACACTGCTCTATACACACACATCTGTAACACTTCTAACAAGCTATATTGTAATTCAAAACAATTTTTAAGAGGACGCTAGGCTATGTAACCAGACCCTAATCCAGGCATAGTTAACATACGGCCCGCGGGCCAGATGTGGCCAGTATAATGGATTTATGTGGCCCGCAATTAATCTTTTAATATTAGCTACTCAAGTCAGAATAGATCGGTGAAAAATTATAACGCCTAAATAAAAAAAAAGTCAACAACTCGCAGTCTAATTAGAGTTAATCCTCCATTAATCTCTTAAGTACAGCATAGAACGTTAATAAAACATGATAATGTGAAAAATGTATCTTTAATCTCTATGTACAATTTAGTCTCTACAGGGTGACACCATAATGAGATCTCACACCACGTCAATCTTCTTAGGGCAGCCTCTGGTTTGGCCCGTGAAAAAAGTTCTCTTTCCAATTCGGCCCAGGGGCAAAAACTGTTGGCTACCCCTGCCCTAATCCCTCTCCCAGTTATAGCAGCTCACTAACTTCCTATCCCATTCAATTCTGCTGTGTAATTTATGGACATTCAGTAAGAATGTGTTTAATTTTAAAGAAAAAATTAACAAAATATGCTCAGATATTTCCTCTTCAATTAGAAATTTAATTATTAAGACTAAATGATAATATATCTATCATTTAAGATATACCTACTATAAAAACCATTTGAGATCGATAACTTAACAAAAACAGTAAATATTTCAGATAGGAATAATTAGAAGTTATTACTGTTTGTTCATCTCTAAACTTTTTAAATTTATTAGAAAAAATAAGTAATTTATACATAAAATTTCATTTCTATTTCACAGTAAACCAGCATTATACATTTAACTTTTTTAATACTGATTTTTAATAAGAAGTTAATTATTATAGTGAAAAATTTCACACTTTTACAAATGTTTTCAAAAAAATTAGTTTACAAAGACAATAAAGTTCAATTTTTCCAATATTATAAATAATAACTGATTTCTTTTACAAATAAAGTAATGCATAAAAGCTATCTTAGCTAGTTGCTAAATTAAACTCATTTACTTTAATTTTCAATTACCACCCTTAATACCTATATTGATACATAATGATGAAGACTATTCTTTAAATGAATTTATTACTAAGAAAATGATTATATTATACTAATCAAAATCAATAAATTTACCAGTGCAATTGATACTGTGTTGAAATTGATTAAAACCAAAAAAGTAAGAATTAAAATAATAATTTTATCTCTAAAAAGTATAAAAATATTAATAAGACTTTAGGAATAAATTACGTTATAGATTGATCATAATAAATAACATTTTTTTTTTAAATTAACAATACCATAAGCATTTGATAATTTACAGTAAAACCTGTCTAAAACTGAAACCTGCCTAAATAGAGTAATGATAAGAATAGTATTGCTTTACACACGCAGAAAAAAAAAATAATAATAATCAGGTTTACACAATTCCATTGTGTCATCTGTTATCAGGAGCTATGGCAGTGTACATTGAACCTACTGCCAGAATGTTGCACGTTTGAGTTTCGGAACATCAAGATGATATTGCAAATAATAGACCTATAACTGAGCTCTCAATAAGAATACTAGAGCATGGCTACATGCTGCTTTGGGCCCATGCTATGTTACTGAGAGTGCGCTATGACAAAAGAACTTTGTCCTTATGGGAAAATCTTTATATCTTGACCTTTTTGCAGTGTAATTCCCTTAATGTCTTGTCAATATTCTGCAATTGTGGGTAACATTACTTAAACAATTCAGTCTATAGATGCTCACATAAAATTTTACACTTGGGAATTTTCATGTTTTTGTCTGTAACAACATTACCTAAATATAGTAGAAAACTAAGATGCCATTTGTAGACAAATCAGTACAATCATCTCCAGGTATACCATGACAAACTGTATTTCAGAAACTATTTCAAACCCTACCAAAGAACAAGGGTCACGTGCAGGTACATACAAACCTTTAATATTAGTCTTTATTGGAATTAATCAAAGATGGAATCAAATAGGGTTCCAAGAATCAAGCTTTCTACAACAAGCAATGAATGTAATTCAATGAAAACAATAAGAATAAAGTAACACAGTGCTGCCAATCTGCATTGTACTGAGCAGTCAGTAACTAATTATTACTGATTATTCAAAAACGTTCATTCACATGTTGATAATTATGAAAACAATTAACCAATTGATCAGAGTATTAAAATTCCTCAAAAACATCAAATAATAGACTAACTTGGTTCTCTGTACTACTGCAATTTAACTATAATTTTCAAATGGCAGAACAAGACATTAGTTTTGGTACATCAACCTGCTCTCTGTTGTGAGCTCATAAGGATCATATCCAAGAAGTATTCAAATACCTAGCACAAGTTCATGGGAACAATAAAAACTTTTGCAATCAAATTAGTTCTCAATTCTTACATTCAAATATGTCCACCTTTAGTTGAAATCATTTTGGATTAATTTGGATAAGCCTAATTAAGTTTCTTTTTACATATGAAAAAGTGATTTAATACAAAAACTGAACTGAATTAAATGATATTTATCACTAGTAGTTTAGAAAAAAAAAAATACTAAAATTTGTTCAAAATGGAAACCTGCCAAAACAGAAAAAAGTTCAGTGACTTGCATTCTGGGTTTACATAGGTTTGACTGATTTAACAATTATTAGAAAGTGCTATAATATTACAAAGTTTCAATTAAAATTGTTTAATTAGATTTTTAACACATACATTCAGTTTAAAAAATGATTACTGAAGATTATAGTGGTGGAAATATCTGAAAAAAATATAAAATTGTTTATTTTATTGGAAATCATTTTATATTGTTAAAAGGAGAAGCATCTTTTGTCTAAGAGACAATTACTATATATGTAATAAAGATTAAATGACAAATACGTATGTACAGTACATTATATGTAATAACTATTTGTTTGTTTTTTTATTTTATCTAAAATATTTATTCCTTAATCAGGATAAGCATCTAAAAAAGTATTATAATGGTATGTAATCTGTTGAATATATGTAAAAATTTATAGAAATTAAAAAAACATTCTACATTCTTATACAGTAGACCCCCCCTATAAAACAAGTTCCTATAATTATGATTCCTATAAAACTGCGAAAAAATTGCGACGGTATTCGTAAAAAACGGTAAAAAAAAACTCCTATAATTACGTGAAACGTCATCAGGCAGCTGAACTATTTTCTGCCGTCAAGCGCCACGCTACGGAGAGATTACTATCGTCTGTACAGTATTATATATAAATTATATATAAATTAGGTACTGTACATATAATTATATATTAATTATATATAAATTAGGTACTGTATATATAATTATATATTAACTTATTGTAACTTTGTTATAATTAAATATATAATTTCCGCCGTCTAGCGTGGCGCCACGCTACGGAGATTTTTACGCTAACTATCGTCTGTCAGTATGTAAATTAGGTACCGTAAGTCTAATACAGTACTGTAATTTTATACATTTCTTGTGAAAGAAACATTTCTTATTCAACGGCGATTAAAATTATTTATATTAATGATGTCTCCGAAGTTCTACGAAGTTTTCACAGAAAAATAAGTTGTTAGAAATCGGCCGCTATTTGCTGAGCTGTTCCGCGACGAAAACAAGCTTTAGCAATGGCGATGTCGAATGGTGCACACTCGGTAAGTAATCCTACAATTTTTTGTTTATAGCGTAGTTTATACGGATTAATTCCAAAAAAAATATACGTATTTTGGAAATGTTGAGTCGGATTAGTCTAGAATTGATTAATTTTATGGAAGAAAACCTTTCAATCAGCCGTAGTCCGTAAACTTCACACGTGTCAGGCTGTGATTGGAAAAACTTTTAAGAAATCGGATTCCTAAAGAATGGAACGTATCTATGATCTTATAGGGGGTCGACTGTATATCAAGCTTAATAAGACATTAATACCATTTTATTA
This sequence comes from Centruroides sculpturatus, assembly GCF_000671375.1. Classification (NCBI taxonomy): domain Eukaryota; kingdom Metazoa; phylum Arthropoda; class Arachnida; order Scorpiones; family Buthidae; genus Centruroides; species Centruroides sculpturatus. The sequence continues at coordinate 191,671 of NW_019384577.1, read as the reverse complement.
AAAATTTCATCAAAATCTACAATTCAGTCATTTTTAGCTTATCAAAAGAAACAAAATCTAATATATTATGTTTGTTTTTAAGAATAAAATAGTCAGCATATAATTAAAAGCCCAAAGAAATATTTGATAACACAAAACGACTCCTAATCTTAACATTGCGTTGAGTAATAACAGTGTTGTGTCTGTAACAGTCTTCACTAACATTTTTGACCTCCACTCAACCGTTTAGTCAGCACCTGAAGAAGACCTCAGTGGAGGTCGAAAATGTTCGTGAAGACTGTTACAGACACAACACTGTTATAAAAAGGTTTTGTGGATTGTTAAATATTTGATACACATTACATTTTAAAATACAGTCGACCCCCCTATAAGATCATTGATTTTTCCGTTTTATCTGAATTACATGTTGTACGAGTCACTTAGATTTTACAAATATGTGAGCCGTTCACAGCCCGGCACACGTATTTGTAAAATCTAAGTGACTCGTACAACATGTAATTCAGATAAAACGGAAAAATCAATGATCTTATAGGGGGGTCGACTGTATAAAGATTAATTATCATCTTGATATCTTTGATTCATTATAATATATGATTCCAAAACCTTAGAATAAGATTCTCAAATCTAATCTTAAGTTCATTATTAAACAAAAATGAAAAACCTGTAGCCATCAATGCATACAAATATTTCATGACATTATCTCAATATATTAAACTTATCTTCTACTAAATCTATTGTTGAAATAAAAATCATATTAGAAACCAAGCCAAAATTATAAATTACTAATGAAACAACAAGTTCAAACATCATGTATTCTGAATTGTCTATAAATTTTTGAATAATTTAAATAATTGCTTAAATTATCCAGATATATTCTAATTGATATTCTATTCTAATTATTGCTTAAGTGATAGGATTCATCCATAAATTACAGTTCCTAATTTAGTTAAAATTTAAATTTCTCTTCCCTTAATGGTCAAATGTGGTCTCAACTCATACTAAAATAAACATGTGAAAATTTTAAGATCTCTCTTTTTGAAGAAGTTACATTACTCTATCAAAACAAAAATACAATGAAAAAATAGTAACAAGCTACATTTTGAATATATTTTTAATGCCCACAAGTTACACTTTTTTCCATATTGGCTCCAATGATTTCCTAATCCTAAAGGTAAATCCTAAAGGTATTCATTTTTACTAATTTTTTCTAAATCTTTTAGAAGATCCAATCCTGTGATGTTTATCCAGTTCTCTTCCTCCTACCACCACCAATTTATAAATATTTTTATGGCCTTAAATTATTATTAATATAAAAATATTTATATATATATATTAAAAATATTATTCACCAGAATTAGATTCCTTTAAACTAAATTTTTCAGGTCTTAAATAAAAAAATGATTATTATTTTCAAGACACCAATATTGCAACATCGATGTTTAATAGTTCTTTTTTTTTTCTTAAACACCATGCACATATACCTCTAGTACCAAATTATTTAGCATTTAATTATTAATAGTAGTAATCATATAGCCCAATATAATCCAGAAATTGTTTGCTTTAAGTATTTGCCTATGATAATTCATTGATGATATACATAAAAATTCTTTTAATAACAACAACTATTTAAAAGAAAACTTTCAGAAAATATTTACATAAATAACCCATATGTATTGCTGGAAACAAGTGTTAAATATGTAATTGCACCAAAATATTGCTGGTATAATTGGTAATAATAATACAGTTCTTCTATATTTATGTTTTAACAAACATTGAAGTTGATACCCTTTATTTTAAATACTGAAGAAAAATTTTTAATAAATTTTTTAAATAGATTGTAATTATGTGATTTATATTTTTCTCTTTAATAAAAAAAACTTTAATTGTCAAGTCTTTTTAATATTGAATTCTGTAATTACATCCAAAACAACTGTTGCATTGGTGCATTAGGATTGTCATTTGTGGAGACTGTGGAAAATGCATTACGACTAATGAGTAAGTGTAAAAAAAACACCAAACTGCTACTGTAACAGTCAAAATACTTGTTGCGGCTACATTCAGTAACTGTATGTTTGGATTTATTCTATTTACATACTGTAAATGTAATTTGATCACTTGTTAAATATTTCATTTAGTAAATAGTTCCATGAGAACACAAGCTGAAACATGGAATGAATTTTGAAGAAATGTTTATGGTGATGCAGTCTTTTGACGAAATAAACAATTTTGGATAATCTTCATATCTCATTAATTATGAGATTACGAACACTTATTTACAGCAAACACTAGATAAGAAAGCACAACAGACTTGGTTAGTGTCACCCTTTTAAAATTTGTTATTTATATATGATAGTAAACACATTCCATAAATGACATAAGAACTAAATAAGAATGAAATAAAAATTCTTTAGCATTACAATACAAATGTAATCTGGCACTAGATATTTGATTAATAAAGGTTCCTTTTAAGTGTTATACATTTCAAGATTAAAAAAGCAATAAAAATGTAGATGCTATTGACAAAAATGTTTAGAAAAAAAAAAATCAACTAATTCTTTCTTCACTAAGCTTTTCTTTTTTTTAGAAAGTAAATTTTCATTTTGAACTAGTTAAGTTTTTTATTGTTATTCATTTCCTAAATGACAAACTCAAATCTTATTGATTTTGCTCATTTTTTCTGAGTGACATTTTTCAAAGTTTTCTTACAATAATAAAATTAGGTATTTTGCTTTTACAATTTGTAATTTTACATAATTAAGTTACACACAGCATAATGAATTTAAATGAGTAAAGAATTTTCAACAACAATATTTTAGTTTTGTTGCATTTGACAATGGAGAATGCGATAAACTGAGAATCATCATTTAAAATATTCCATTCTTTCAGAAGTTTATTATATATATGTTACTGTGAAAGACCAAAATTAGAGAATGTTGATATTCTCCAGTGAATGTTGACACATACAAAATATGTTGGTGAAAAACCGAATATTTGGTTATATTATTGTACATTCGAACAATCATCGGTGTAGACAACAAGCACAGATAAGCTTTCGTGGAGGTCAAAACGACACCCGAGAAGCTGATGTCGCCAAATTCTTTGCCATTTCCTTCTGTTCAAATTGGTAATACCATATGAATACAAGTCCCTGATGTCGACTGTGGCCGTACAGATGCCCAAAATGTGTTGGTGGTTGTTGTTGGAATAGAAGACTCCGACTTTTATAAATTAACAAACAAAAATGGTATCCTCAAGCAGCTTTATACCCATAATGAGTTTGTAATTTGTAAAGAAAAGTTACTTTCCATAGATAAGATTTCTTCTCAAGAAATATTGCTGAGAGAAGCAGCTGCAGCTAATTCAAAAAGTGGAGGGCAAGGCTATACATGCTGTCATTGCAAAAAGAAGTGTTCCACGAATAAATGCAGTTATAAAAGCAAGGGATTCTTGTCAATTCAAAGTGCCATAACAGTTTAAGTTGTTGCAATAAATAAGATTGTATAACATTAATCACACAATTTATGTGTAAGTTTATTATTGTATTATTTTCTTTAATGATTTAGAATGTACTGTTCGTTTTAGGTTCAACAGTTTATTTACATGTGCTGTTACTTAAGCTTTCTCTTATTTTGACATATTAAAAAGTTGCATTTTTGTCTTAACGTAATAAAAATATTTTTATTCAACATTCACCATCAGTGCATGCTGAATGTCGACATTTGCCGGTGTAAGTGAGAAATAATGATATTTAGCAAATATTTCGTACATACACGAAACGACTGTGTGAATGCTGACATTCACC
>NW_019384577.1:177634-187444 GCF_000671375.1 Centruroides sculpturatus | reverse complement strand
GTACTTTTCCTTTGTTTAAGGGTATTTGGGCAGTTTATTCTCTGTTATATTCTCAAGTAAACAATACATACAAGTACAGTACAGTATTTTCTGAGGAAACACTCGTACTTATTTTTTTTAACCCCATTCCCGATAACCCGGCATTTTCACAAACTCGGCCACCCTTCGGTCCACATTAGGCTGAGTTTTCGAGGTTCTACTGTATTTATTTGAGAAACAATAATATTGATTTCCATTACTTAAAACAGCAATGAAAATGAATATAAACAGAATACATTAAAACAGAATAAATTTTGATTTTTAATAAATGCATTTATAAGATTTGTTGTTTAGAATATATAAATTTAAGATTCCTTAGAAACTAACAATAATTTTGAACAATTAAAGTCAAGGAATTATTTAAATTAGAGAATAACAGATTTGTTACTTTTTGCTAATGCAATAATTACAGTTAACTTTCTCATAATTCTGATTGTTTTAAAGGATTTTGAAAATGTTCATTAATTATCAATTTTCATCCTAAAATATCAAATTTTCAAATATTTTGTTAATTATTAATTTTAACAGTAAAAATATTGTAAATATTATTGATGTTTACAGAATTCATATTATCAGCTTATCACAATTATATTATTCTTACAAGCCCAAATTATAGCCTATATAAAAGCTAGATGTAAATTTCATTAGTTCTCAATAGATTTGATTCATACATCTTTATTAATTTGCTAGTATTATGTTATTATTATTCTATTAGAACCTGTAATACAGATATCATTTGAGTATTTAAAATTTTTGCAATTAGAAAGATATTAATCTGCTAAATAAAATAATTTGAATTTTTTTATAATCAGAATTATCAAAACAGGAAATGATATCTAATAAAACAAACTACTTTAAAACACCTAAGCATGTGATCAAAGTTTGACAGGTTATTGACAAAATATGATTATTAATAGATAACACATTATATATCCAAAACTGTGATTTTATTTCTGAATACAAGCCTCTAATACTGATTTATTTTATTTTAAACAGTGGTATTTAATGTAATCTGTATAAAAAAAGTCACTGCATAGTTACTGGACTTCAGTTTTCTTCAGGTGAACAAGACGGTACTTGAAGTCCATATATTAAAGGCAAAATGCTTCTATGCTTTTCTATAACTATTTGCACATATCATGAATCACATTAATCCAGAAATTTTCTTCAGGAATATTTTATTCAAATTGTTGTATGCCAAATATTCAGAACATGGATGAAGAACAGGATACTTTAAATTCCACTTCAATATTATGTTGGAACATCTTCGTTGAAAGGCTAGGAGTATCATATTTCTTGAAGACATCCCTACAGTTTTGTTGATCTTGAACTTCTTTGTAGTGGAACCTATGTAAGAGAAAAGGGATTGGTTGTTAGCATCCTTACCGGTTATGGCATACACACTCAGATTTGAACTGTAGGAATTGAATCTTGTCTTTCTGCATGTATTATATTACAGTGCAATTAAACAGTGCAATCAGTTGAATCAAATTATACTGCATTTATTTCAATTTTAAATTAGATAGATATAAACACAATCAAAGATTTACTCTCAAATGTATCACTATTATATTTAAACATATAAAGTCAAAGTGTTAAATTCCAAACATTTCAACTTCATATGCTCCATAGTACCCATATTTTCTCAATTTTTCTGTCAAACTTTCTTCACACTTTGTTAGACATGTCTTTATACTGTGATTAAATTTTGAATTTTAATGCCTATTTCTGTAACTTCATGGTACTAATGTTCAAACTTTGTATTCAATAAATTTTTCTTAAAATGATTTTGTTCTAGGATAATAAAATATGTAACTCAACACTACTGTAATTTAATCAGAATACAGGTAGCCCTCTGTTTACGCCGACTCAATTTATGCCGATTCACAATAACGCTGCTGCGCAATTCGCCATTTCGTGGTGTAATTCCCCGATTTTCCCTACACCAGACTGATTTTCATTTCAGTGTTGACTTATTTACCGAGCCACAACATTGTATATTCATTTAAACAGAGATTTTTATTAAATATATTTATTTTTTCTGTTTAATATTATTGAGTATGTATACATTTGCATTAAATTAATATTAAAATACTAAACATTTAGGTACCCACGAGTCAAGTTATCAAACTTAATAGTCCAATAAATGGCATCCAAATCCATAGCGCCAATGAATGTATCCCGTATCAGTTCATTCAGGAAAACACCTTACGACACAGTAGCACTTCCGGCGATCACAATTTATCGTTAGTGAGACAAATCTACTTATCATTGGCCAGACAATACTTTTTTATTAGCCAGACGATATCTACTGCTTGTCAGTCAGACGATATCTATCTCTCCTTAGCCACCTTCAATTTTCCCGCTCAAACTGACCTTATATATGCACTACAGCAACTGGTGGTTGAGCAATCAGTGTCTCTACTCGTCTGTAGCTCTACGTCAGGTTAACATATTCTTTCAACTATGGAAAGTTTGATGGATGAACTTTGTGAGTTGAACAATGATTGGGAGCGAAGTGCAAATGTAAAAAGAAGCATCATCGTATCCATTCGACCATATTCCAAAATTCTCAATGAAAGAAAACAAAAATGTAAACAATTAAAGATGGATTTTTTCCGAAAAATGTAAAAGATGCAAAACTAAAATTTTTTAATAAAACCATATCACTTTATTTTATGATAAAATACATTTTAAAAATTAAATTTATATGTATTTTGTATTATATTGTGTTAATAAACAAAATTATTTGCTTATTTTTCACTTATGCAGAACCTAACGCTATACCTCACTGTAAATATGGGTTCATTTTATGCCAATTCATTTTGCGCCAGCTTTTGTAGGAACGGAACTGCAGCGTAAACCGAGTGCTACCTGTATTCAAAAAACAAGTTATCAATTAATTTGTTTCAAATTTTACTAAATTTGTTTTTGTTCCCTTAATAGTGATTTACTTTCCTTGAGAACATATGGGAACTGTTTAATAATGAATAGCACCCATGTGATTCATTGTTTTTTTTTTGAAAAAATGAATTTGTACATTTTACTGGCTTTCAAGAAATGTAATTATGATATTTCTGAATAATAGATTTTTACAATAATTATTAACAAATCATAATACATATATTTAACACATTATTAAATTTCTACTAAAAACTCCACTTTTGATTACCCCTTAAAAGCAATTTACAATATACCAATTTCAAAATAACTAACCACACTGCTAATTTATATTACTACTAACGAATATACAAAAATTACTTAATTTAATATCTGTTTAGAATCAATTACAATCAAACTGTACAATTAAAACACATCAAATATTTCACAAATTGAATATTTCTCCTTTTGTACACAATCTTCCAATGCTAAAAAATTCACTCATTTATTCCTATTATATATAGGATGAAAAATAAAAATTCAAGTTTAAAGTTCACTGTTATGCAATAACATATCACAATGAACTGAGACAACACACACGCACTCTAGTCAGACACTCCATAGCTACTAAATGGTGGTAATCAATTTATATCCCCAAATTATGTGGAATACTACATAAGAAACATTATTTGTCAAACTCTCAAAAATTTATAACATAAAATGTAACCACTATCCTTTTATAATGAATTAAAATTCCAATTTAAAAATATACAAGTCTCATTCAATAGCAAATGAATAAATAATAATGCTGTCCATAATTTTAAAAAAATTACAATATCACTAAGCAATATTAAGATATCCTCAAGCAAAAATACAACAGCACAGCAGTGTTATTGTTCTGAGAGATTAATTTATAATTTTAATTTATATATGCTGTGTTTTCTTTTTATTTCAATTTTTTTTGCAACAAACCATAATGCAGAAACTTTTAATAAATTTTTCATAGTTTAATAAGGATAGCACTAAAGTTTTTAACAATTTTTACAAATTAATAATATTAATTAACACAAAATGTAGTCTATTGATACATTTAAATATTTATAGACCTTGGTGATAGTAAAGTGAATAGTTCTACACAAAATGTATCATAATTATATTGCAAAACAAAATTTAAATTTACAGAATAAAAATCTAGAAATACAGAGTTAAAAATATTTCATGGTTACAGCAACATTATAAATGGATTGTGTAAGCAGCACTGGCATTTACAGAATCTGGTAGAAGAAAAGGTAGAAGTACAAAATAATGGAAAGGAGGATAACAGAGAGGGTACCAATAACGTATAACCCGCATCTAAAGGCAACGTATGAAAAAATTGCAAAAGTAAAGGAATTAAGATTGCATACAAAAGAAACCCAACCATTTACAGTTTATTAAGGAACGGAAAGGACAATTCTGACCCAAACAGACTTCCAGGAATATAGTATTCCATTAAAAGATAACAGATGCGATAGGCCTTTAGTGTATATTGGATCAACCAAACGTTCATTGGCCACAAGATTAAAAGAGCATAAATCTGACATTGCACATAATAAATGTATGACGGCCCTATCTATGTATGCAACAAACCCGGGCATCACACCTATCTTCGATGAAGCGCACGTTATCCACACCACCCAACACCGGGGGCAACTAAGAACTTTGGAGGCAGTGGAAATCTTTAAAGCCAATCGCAAATCCGCATGCATTAATTTTAAAGAAGAAATAAATCTCTCTGCAGCATGGCAATTTTTAATTGACGATAAATCATAATATATGTTATACAATAAATTTATATGAGGTATTGCACACAACGAATCCACATTGGTAGAAAATTATGTTTAAAAATATTTCTTCACCACAAATGAACAGGTGAAACTTCAGATTAATAAATTAAAAGTAGTTAAAAATGGAACCATTTACTCTAAGATCCATTTCAAAATCTTAAGACAACTGTTAAAAATTTTCAAAAAAATTTCTTTAAGTAATAAATATCACTACTTTGAAAGAAAACCGGCATAACTCAAAAAAGTGCAATTTATCGATTATGTCATAATCAAAACAAAAATGTAGTAAATTTTTTGTGGAAGAGTGTCACAAAACTAACTTGCGTATTCAGCCACTAGGGAGCAGTTATGTCAGTGTTGAATTATAAAAACCTGCTCTAGCCATTGGGGGAACAGTGTCACATTGTCTTACTTCAGCAAAGTTTGAACAGTTAACTGGCATAAGAGGCTAAAAAGACCAGACTGTTGCAGTTAATTGATAAAAAATGTAGTCGTAAAATATTACTTTGATTTTTATAGTAACTTGTAGGGTAAGTTCTCTTTACTGATTTTTATGTAATAATAATTTAAGAGAATTAACAATTCAAAATAATTGCAAAGACTGATTTTTTAGTTAAAATAATTTTGTTTGTGTTATGTTGTATTTATAAAATAAATTATTTTCTTGTAATTAATTATTGTTTCAATTAATTGCCCTTCATAGATATAAAAGCTAAAATGTATTTTTTTTAAGTGTCACAAGTCAAAACAGTTTAGTTCAAACAAGTTTTTTTTTTTTTAGAAAGTGTCACAAGTCAAAACTGTTAGGGTATTTTATTTTTCTTCTTATATTTAGATTAAAAGTAAAAAACTATGGAAAAGTTACATCTAAGAATGCACTTTAAACAACATAAAAGATATTGCCGATGTTATTTTATGAAGATAAGTGATATTCAGTAAAACTTTGGTTAAATCTTTGCATGGGATTTTCTCAAAACCAGTAATTTTGAGTTGTGCAGGTTTTCTTCCAAAGTAGCAATATTGTCTTTTACTAATTTCTGTGTTTTGCAGCTTTGTTATTAGTAAATAAATATCAAACTGTAGTGTATTTAAAAATCTTAAAAACATCAACATTTTTTAAATGCTAATAAAATAAGCATTAACTAAAATTTTTAAATAATTTTTTCAATTTCTAACATTTTCTTTTGTTGTTGTTGTTCTACTATATCCAAAGCTGTAATAAGATTATACAATTTGTTAAAACTGATCATTTTAACTAATTAAACAACAAGGTATCTGATATCAACATTTATGAAGACATTTTAAAATTACTAACTAGTGTCTTTATATATTTTACTTCAGTATTTTTATTTATTTACTTGAAACAAAAAAATTAAAACTGCATTTAATTTTATTATAGAAAATGTATTCAAAATGGAATAATTTATTATAAAATTATTACACTTTATTTACAGTACTATTAATTTTAATTAGGTAACACTGAGACATATAGAACAATAGGAGCCAATCAATAAAAAGAAAGTTATGACTGAAAACTAAAGAATTTATAAACATTCATCCATTTATTTAAGAAATGTAGGAATAAATTAGACATAGATCAATATACATAATATAAAAATTGCTATGCAAGTTATAATTAAATGCTCTATATTATGTCAAAATAAGTTTCTCCAAAGCCTAAAGTATTTATTGTATAAAATCTGTGTGAAGGAGTGGTTTTAAAAGATTTAATAAGAAAACATTCTGGATTATAATTAATTTTTAAAATTTCCATTTATTTTTATTCAACTAAAAGAATAATTGAAGTTGATCTGTACGACATTACTGTAAAGATTATTGGTAATGTTTTGACATTAACAACTAGAAAACACATGTAAACTAGAAATTACATGCATTAGATGTCCAAGATAAATCCATCTTCTCAAAATAAGAACAATTCTATCTTATAAAAAGTAATACAAATTTGATAATATATTAAATTTTACTTTTAACTTGATTTAAGAACTAATCCTAATTCCACTTTCTATTTATCTTCAAAAATTTCATTTTTTTAAATAATTTATTCTATTTCTATTCTTCTAGCCATACCTTTTCCAACATTAGTATTCTTACATAAAACTTTTAATACATCAAACATTTTTTTTTTTTTAGAATCATCCTCACTTTTAAATTTGGAGCAAATTACTTTTTTAACATTTTCTATTATTTCAACCAAACATATTTAACTTTCTTACAGTCAACTGTTTTTTTCAAAGAATTTCATATAATACTAATATATGCATTACTATTATTGTATATATTAGTAAATAAGTTAATAATATAAATACAGGTAACCCCTGTATAACATGGGAGTTATGTTCCAAAAAATTGCTGTGTTCTATGAATCAGTTATATGAAACAAAGAACTAGTACAAAAAGCAGGGTTAGATTCCAAAAATTAAAAAACATGCTATTATATTTTCATAATTAAGATAAATACAGTCGACCCCCCTATAACACAACAGATACGTTCCGGTTTTTATGAATCCATTTATTGATACTATGAGTCAAGCCAATCACATCCCGGCACGTATGCAGTTTACAGATAACTGTTTGAAAGGTTTCTTCTATAAAATTAATCGATTCTAGACTAATTCAACTCAACATTTCCAAAATATGTATAATTTTTTGGGAATAATCCATATAAACTATGCTATAAACAAAAAATTGTAGGATTATTTACCGAGTGTGCACAATTCGACTATGTCATTGCTTACGCTTGTTTTCATCGCGGAGCTTGTCATCGAATGATGCTTGCATGCTTACTCATAAATTACTTTTTTGCGAAAAATTCGCTGAACTTTGGAGACATCATTAATATAAATATAATTTTTATGGACGTTAAATAATAAATGGTTTTTGGAAGGTCCACTGCTCGTTTAAACTCAACGGTTTGTGCAATATCCGCTATTGGTCTAGATTCGACGAATCCTGTTGCGACACAAGTCAGCGATGACGTTTTACCGAATTATAAAAGTTTTTTTACAATGTCTGTAGGAATACTGTCAAAATTTTTTTGTTGTGATATAGGAACCCGTGTTATAGGGGGGTGAACTGTATCTTCATTAAAATTTTCTTAAGAAGTGATACATATTAATATAAATTCAATTGGAGGTGCAGTTCAATGCCAAAAAACCAATGATGGAATAAAGAAAGTATGGAATAAGGGAAAAACATCTGGCAACACAAAACCAGAAGTGTCACAATCTGGCAACACTGAAACAAGTTTTGAAAAGGACCACATGTATCGAAAGAAAGCAAGAAAAAAAATTTACATACTTAAGTACTAATAGTTTGCGAAAATTATGTAGGAAAATCTAATAGTACGTACGCGCTCAAATAAAAAATGTCAAATGAGATATCTTATGCACTAGAAGATTTATCATGTTTATTGAACTATTGTACAAAGATTTCCCTAATTTCAAATTAGATAAAGTTTACTTTTAATAGTTTTAAGACATTTCACGTTGTACAAGGATTTTACCCAATATCAACCATGTTAGAGTGAATCCGTGCTATAGAACTGCCGTGTTATACAGAATTTACCTGTATAAGTAATTCACATAATTGTTTTGAATCTGATTAATAACAATAATAATATACAAAACCATTAACATATCTAAATTTCTATTTATCCCTGGCTAAATAATGCTTCTTGTCTTATTATTATTATGTTGGGTTTAGTGGGTTATACTCTGTTCACACCGTTGGCTGTGTACTATGCCAGACCAAAGTCAAGGCATAGCAACCAAAACAAAACTAAAATTAAATAAGTGTGTCAGTGTCCAGGAATTTCCTAACAATATGGCATGTATTCAATATAGTAGCCTTCTGTAGTGTGATGTATGTGTTTCTATTCAATTGTAACGTTCCCAGGCTTTTGTGTAGTGTGTGTGGTATCACACCTGTACAGGAGAGAACGACAGGTACAATAACTACCCCAGCCATCCTCCACAGATGCCTTATTTCCTGGGCGAGTTCTGTGTACTTGCTAATTTTTTCAGTGCATGTGTTTTGTACATTATGAGTGTTTGCAATGGCTATGTCTATAATGTATGTAATTTTATTGTGTTTGTCAACGAGTGTGATGTCTGGTCTGTTGTGGTAAATTGTTTTATCTGTGATTATGGCTCTGTTGTAGTACATTTTGTGCATGTTGTTTTCCAATGCTGTCTGTGGAATGTATTTGTAGTATGGTTTGTGCATGTCTAATAATTTGTGTTTGTTTGCAAGCTCTTGGTGTATTATATTTGCTACTTGAGTACGTCTATGTAAGTAATCTGTCTGTGCCAAGAGTTTGCAACAAGAAGTGATGTGTTGTATAGTTTCTGGCATGATGTGACATTTTCTGCATGTTTCATTTGTGAGTGTTGTATCTTTGAGTATGTGTTTTCCGTAGTTTTTAGTATTTATGACCTGATCCTATATGGCAATCATGAATCCTTCCATCTCCCCAAAGAGGCATCCCCGATCTAACCAGCTGTTTGACGCAGTTTTGTCAACAAAATCCTGGACCAGGCCATAAGGATACCTGCCTTGGAGTGCTTTTCGATCCCAGGATTGCTTAATGGTGTCTATGCTTTTTGTGTGTTGTGTCATGTCTGTATGATGTGAGTGTAAGTTTAATGGTGTGTTATTTGAGTCTGCTAAAGTTACTGCTTTATGTAACTGTGATGTTTCTTGTTTCCTGTAGATAAACTCTCGCAGTGACTGTATTTGTTTGTAGTGAAGGTTAACTATGTCAATCAGGCCACGTCCGCCATCTTTACGTGGAAGGGTTAATCTTTCTATGGCAGATTTAGGATGATGTTGTTTATGCTTAGTAAGTGTTGTTCTTGTTTTCCTTTGGAGTTGCTCGAGATCTGTGCGATCCAATGTATAACTCCAAAAGAGTATGCGAGTACTGAGATGACATACGTGTTTATTGCTTTAACTGCGTGTTTTGCATTTAACTGTGTTCTGAGGATAGCATTTAACCTACTTTGGTATTCTTTAATTAATCTTTGCTTTATTTGTGTATGTTCTG
>NW_019384577.1:170620-177028 GCF_000671375.1 Centruroides sculpturatus | reverse complement strand
TACTACAAATACATTCCACAGACAGTATTGGAAAACAACACGCACAAAATTACTACGACAGAGCCATAATCACAGATAAAACAATTTACCACAACAGACCAGACATCACACTCGTTGACAAACACAATAAAATCACATACATTATAGACGTAGCTATTCCAAACACTCACAATGCACAAAACACATGTACTGAAAAAATTAGCAAGTACACAGAACTCACCCAGGAAATAAGGCGTCTGTGGAGGATGGATAGGGTGCTTATTGTACCTGTCGCTCTCTCCTGTACAGGTGTGATACCACACACACTACACAAAAGCTTGGGAACATTACAATTGAATAGAAACACATACATCACACTACAGAAGGCCACTATATTGAATACAGTACATGCCACATTGTTAGGAAATTCCTGAATACAGACACTGACATGCTTATTTAATTTTTGTTTTTGGTTGCTATGCCTTGACTTTGGTCTGGCATAGTACACAGCCACCAGTGTGAACAGAGTATAACTCACAAAACCCAACATATTAATAATAATAATGCTGTATAAAATATAGATGAAAGGGCTTCAAAAAGTTCATGGAAAAGGATAGTATGAAAAAACAATTTCAGTTATTTACTATTGAACACAAGACTGTGTTATTATTAAACTTGGCATTTATCCACTTTATGTTTATTATGTTTATTTTTTAACATATGCTCCATTAAGGTCAATACACTTCTGCAAATGTTGATACCAGCCTTTAAGTTTATCTGAGTAGAACTGAGGGTCTTGTGATCTGAACCATGTCAGAGCAGCTCTTTTTACATCTTCAACTGATGGAAAATTGGTACCTTTCAGCAACTTATCCATTTGTAGGTTGTTGACTNTTGATATAAAAATAATACAAAAACGTTATTGTATCAATAATCTTGTTTATGAAATATGATTAGACTTTATACACTAAGTCAATCAACAAAAATTATTTGAGAATATTCTCCTGAATTATTACAGGTGTATTGCTATTTCCAATACTCTTAATTGCTTTATCTTCATCGACCAATGAGGATATGGCATTCTGTTTTACATTGACTTTTAAGCTAATGTAAAGAAGTGAACAACACACTACACTGATCAAACAAACAGCGCTGCACAGAAAATATCTAGTGTAGCTATGACAACAAATTGATGTTAAAATGTACACTTTCTAGATAAAACAACGAGGACTTATATCACTGTTTATAGTAAAAGTAACACCACCTGTTGTCAAAAAAGGCATTTCCTTCTTGCACAGTTATATGTTTAATTACATTTATCTATTAGCCCAAAGTTTCATACAATTAGGAGTATTGTGGTCACTGGATGGTTCTTGTGAGGATGACACTTCCTGCCATTTCTCAAGTAGTAACCATGGAGCTCAAATGTAAACATTATAATTTGTTATGACTACGTCAAAGTTATCTCCCAAGAATCAAATGATCACTTGAAAAAGCTTTCAAAGATACTTCACCTTCTTGTCTGAAGTTTATAATTGGTTTAATGAATTTAAGAGGAGGCAAAACAAAACAAATTTGAAACCTGATCCTAAATATGGTTGCCATCATCATCAATAACTGAAAAAGTCAGAGGTGAGATTATTAATTAGACAAAACTGTTGAATAACATATGAATGAACAGAGGAAACTTTTAAAATTTCATCAGGAATAACACAATCATCCATGACAGCCTTGGCTACAGGAAGCTTGTTGGTAGATGGCTACAGCATTTAATGAGTGACAAGCAGAAGGAAGACTGTATGGAATGGTACTGTGGCGACAAATCATGGACTGTTGAGATGGCGCCACTCCTCTACGAGTTTCCCGTGAATCCCGGATTGAAAAACGGGGACAAGGTTTTTCCCGGATGGGATTCTGGGTATTGTTGCTTTTTCTTGTCGGGTGATCGCTGCCATGAGCACGTGTAGCTCTCTCTCAAGTGTACTCGTAAGATTGTTGTAAATAAATGTTGTTTTAGTTTAAAACGTGGTCATGGACTTAACTAATTCACGTTCTGATAAAGACAGTCTTTATGGAGATGGAAATGGATGGAGAAAGACAGCCAGGTTTCATCTAACCGATGGCAGCCATCCATTACCTCCAGTACAAACTTATATTGAAAAAAATTTACAAAAGAAACTTCAAATACAGTATGGACTTAGTAACAGATGACAAAACTTAGATATATAATTTTTTATCTTGAAACAAAGTACTTAATGTTCTTCATTGTCACCACCTCCAAAAAAAGTTGTAATTCTAGGAATGCAGGAAAGCAAACAATTGCAACTTTTTTCCCAGAAAAATGGTTTCATCACAATCAAATTAAAACATAAAAAAATTAATGAGGACTGATAGATCACAATGTCTGTTGAAAGTTTTCTAACTGTCCAAGAATAGTCCAAAAAACTGATTTACAAGGAATCCTTTTTCATCATGACAATGCTAGGCACATACAGCTGCCAAGACATTGGAATTTTTACAAGTCTCTTAGAGTTCAGTTAATCCATCATCATCCAAACTCTCCATATTTATCTCTGTGTCATATGTAGTTAATAACTGGATATAAATATGTAAATTAAACCTGACTCACCAAGCAATCCAATAAAAGATCATCCAAACTCTCCATATTTATCTCTGTGTGTCATATCTATCTACATATATAACCCATTCAAAGTGTCCGTCTGTCCCGTAACCGTTTGATAACGGACACTAGAGGCGCCCCTTCGTGTGTCATATTTCAAACATTCAAATTAACAATTTTAATTCTTATTTAAATTAACAATATGAATTAATATTATTCATTTGGCCCATAAATTATTATTTGGTCAATATAACAATATAAATAATTCAGTATATTTGTAATAGGAATTTATTATTTCAGAGTCTTATATCTCACGAAGGATCGCAAGTAGGGGTATGGTTCCTTTGACTTTATTGTTCGCACAGGACCTACAGTTTGGGGGGGTCGCCACCTCTTCATTCGGAGGGTAAATCTTACCATTGGGACTTTAACAGAGCTGTACAGCATATTGATAGGAACAAAGAAGTCAAAGGAACCGTGCCTCATGGAAATTTGTAAAGAACGCCCACTAGGGGGCGTCCCGGGCTACTAGTGTAGTTAATAACTGGATATAAATATGTAAATTAAACCTGACTCACCAAGCAATCCAATAAAAGACATCCACAATGTAAGTTTAAAAAAAATGCAGAGATTTCCAATTATGCTGAGTAGCCATCAATATTTTACTTGTTCTAAACATTCAAACATTCAGAACATTATGAATGTTAGAATGCTTAGGCTAAATTGTTTGGTAAGTTGAGTTTAATTTCTATTCCATGTGATACTTTATTTCTATTTTCAAAAGTTAAAAATTTAATAAAAAGGACATATTTAACACAATTGAAGATGTGTTAGTCTTTCTTGGGAGAAGTCAACACCACCTCAGGGAAATATTGGATTACCTGTTTTAATTCTTGGTTTAGAAGGATGAAACTTTAAATTATTTTCCCTCAGTTTCAATGCAAACTGTTGAAGCTTCAGTAAAACACAATTTCCCTGCATGTTGGCAAATTTTTGCAATTAATATCTATAAGCCTACTAATTTACTGTAATGTTTTTGCAGCTGTTGCCATAACATTTTTCTACCATAGTTGAATAAATGTGTACAATTTTAAAAATTGAATGTCCCTTGTACCATTAATTATTAAATATTTTAATAAATGAAAAAAACTTAAAAATTAAAATTTATATATAACCCATAAAAGAATAAAGTCACAATATGACTGAAAATTCAGGAATGGAATTTTTACTAATACCTAAATATCCTGAAATTATTATATATCCATTTGTCATTTCAAAATTGATATTTAATTAATTAATTAAAAACAGTAAAAAAAGAATAAAGCGACTCTCAGAAGAGAATTGTCCTTCCATGTGGGCATCTTTAGTGCAATATGAAGTTTGGAACAGATTGTCAACAAGCTAACTGCTTTCCATTCCAAAACATTACTACACTAGATCATATCTGTAATTAATAACATCACTTTTTTTAAATACTAAAATTAACATTAAAAAATTCATTTAATATTGCTGTGATCATAATCATCACTTCAATTAGAAACTTCAGACTAGGAGGCATTAAAGAGAATCAAAAGGAATATTTTAATCTTGTAAATGCTTTCAATGTAAATATGTACGTCGTCCTCAGGCAATTCAAAATCAAAAAGAGAATTCGAACAGAACATTTAAATTAAACATAAAAACAAAAGTTTTTTTTTAGAACCAATGGCATTATATAACCAGAGCAAGGCAATATACTAAAAATGTATTTCAAATTTATTTGAAATATTTTTTCTCAAATATGAAATATTTAGTGTAAGTTGAAAATACACGCCAGTTCTTAAAATACTTTATTTTCATGCATTCCAGTAATTTTATTGATAAAAATCATTTGAAGTACTTAGATGCGTTTGTAATGTTTAAAAAAATATACAGGCCACTCCCACTTTACATCAGGTTTCATTCCAATGATGTAAAGGTTATCATCAACTGAATAATAGTGAATTGACCATTTAGATTCCATCAGTTGAGAAATATTACTGTGAAATATTTGTGTATGAAATCATAATTACTGTACTTTATACATTTTTACTCTAACGTTAAAACTGATGTGTGTTAATTAACAATAAATGTTGCTTAAAATGTTTATAATCTGGTATCTAAAACTTGGAATTACAAGGATTGACAAAAAGTTATAGTACCAATAAAAACAAAAAACAAGATATTAATGAAAAGAACTGACAATGCACAATGAAGTTTTATTGTTCAATATAATTTTTATTGAATTTTTTCAATTACAAAAGGATTAACTCACTAGATACTACTAATACTATAAGGTTTAGAATATGCAAGTTAAGTCTTAAGTAAATAAATAGTCCTAAACATTGTAATTTATTGTGCAACACTAAACTAATATATTAACAAAAACTTTAAATTAAGTGAGTACTTTAAGTATGTATCATCATAGATAGCATACACCAGGGGTGGCCAAGAGTTCAGTGGGAGCCGAAATGTAGGTTTTGCAAAATGCACGGGAGCTGCAGTTCTGTACTTTTTATTCTGTACCGCAGTTTTGTACTGCAATTTTATTATATAATATAAAACAAATATTGAATTTATTAATATAACACTTACGTGCAGTGGCGTTACAGGAGTGCAGTTCCTGATATGGAAATTTATCCGACTTTTGGAGAAAGGTTTTTTCCACTTTCTCCAAAAGTCGGATAAATTTCCGTATCCGGAACTCCACTCCTGTAACACCGCTGCACATAAGTGTTCTATTAATAGTATACGTCGGCAAAGTGCAAACTTATTAAATATTGAATTTTTTTAATAAACATATTTTCACAAAATTATGGAAATAAAATTGTAAAAATAATAATAAAAAGAAGAAATTAACACTTTCAGCAAGAGCTGCATGTAACTCAAAAAGAGTAACGTGTGGCTGTCAGAGCCGCATTTGCCCATGGTGGGCATATACAGGGCCGCCGTAAGCGGGCGTGCAAGGCGTGCACCGCACGCAGGCGGCACATCCAGGGGGGCGGCAAAGAGCCTTTCTGGCAAGCTCAGCATAGGTAGTCGTAGTTAAACAGGGGGCGGCATAATCGGTAGTGCACACGGGCGTTCAAACAGCTAGCGGCGCCCCTGGGCATATACAATTACAAACTTGACATAATACATTGATTAATGGAAATAAATTTGAAGTCAAGCAAGACAGGCATCACAAATGCTATATATGATCTTTATTAGCACAAGGTACTCATTAACAAACACTTTAAAGTCCAAAAATTCAAAATTTTTTTTATAACAGTAACAATGAAATACTTTCAGAAAAAAAAAATTGCACAAAAAATGCATCAATTGTTTTGCAAAAAAACAAAAAAAAGAGGTAACAGAGTTTTTAACTGACTTCATTAATATTTTACTGGTGGGCATAATAAATTTTAAAATATAAAAATGATTACATTTTTATATTTTAAAATTTATTATGCCCACCAGTAGCTGAGTGGCCAAGTTTATCCACAAACCTACATATCAGTTTAGATCATTGAATCTGATTCCAATCTCTATCATCTCATTTATATTCTCTGTAAACAATTTCCTGTTTAGGATCTAATCTGTTTTCAATATAGAATCCAAAATGCTTTTCATTGAACAAAAATTTTTTTGAAAATGTGTTTGATATATAGTACATTACTCCCAATATATCAGTTTTCTTCATTTTTTTTATCCGAAACTGAAGAAATCAAATAATATAATTATTTTTAATTTTTTTTAAGTAATTTAATACTAATAATAATAATAATAATAATAATAATAATAATAATAAT
>NW_019384577.1:159726-170309 GCF_000671375.1 Centruroides sculpturatus | reverse complement strand
TTACATAGACACAATCAAGTAGCAAATATAATACACCAAGAGCTTGCAAAGAAACACAAATTATTAGACATTCACGAACCATACTACAAGTATACTCCACAGACAGTATTGGAAAACAACACGCACAAAATTACTACGACAGAGCCATAATCACAGATAAAACAATTTACCACAACAGACCAGACATCACACTCGTTGACAAACACAATAAAATCACATACATTATAGACGTAGCTATTCCAAACACTCACAATGCACAAAACACATGTACTGAAAAAATTAGCAAGTACACAGAACTCACCCAGGAAATAAGGCGTCTGTGGAGGATGGATAGGGTGCTTATTGTACCTGTCGCTCTCTCCTGTACAGGTGTGATACCACACACACTACACAAAAGCTTGGGAACATTACAATTGAATAGAAACACATACATCACACTACAGAAGGCCACTATATTGAATACAGTACATGCCACATTGTTAGGAAATTCCTGAATACAGACACTGACATGCTTATTTAATTTTTGTTTTTGGTTGCTATGCCTTGACTTTGGTCTGGCATAGTACACAGCCACCAGTGTGAACAGAGTATAACTCACAAAACCCAACATATTAATAATAATAATGCTGTATAAAATATAGATGAAAGGGCTTCAAAAAGTTCATGGAAAAGGATAGTATGAAAAAACAATTTCAGTTATTTACTATTGAACACAAGACTGTGTTATTATTAAACTTGGCATTTATCCACTTTATGTTTATTATGTTTATTTTTTAACATATGCTCCATTAAGGTCAATACACTTCTGCAAATGTTGATACCAGCCTTTAAGTTTATCTGAGTAGAACTGAGGGTCTTGTGATCTGAACCATGTCAGAGCAGCTCTTTTTACATCTTCAACTGATGGAAAATTGGTACCTTTCAGCAACTTATCCATTTGTAGGTTGTTGACTTCTTTGGAGCGTTATCACCATAAACTTGTTTCAGAGAATCAATGATTTGCCTATTCTCCCAACCAAGTTTCACCATGAACTTTGTTCTGGTCTCGATTTTAATGGATTCTATGTTACTTGAATGCTTGACTTTCAACTGGTGGCGCTGCGTTCTTACCTGCATTTAAGGATTCATGTTAGAACATGTTATAACACATTGGTACAAGAATGTTCAGGTGCATTGAAATCAAAATCCTTCCAAACAATTTTTAGTTATGGACTTTTTTCACAAACGTTTTGAAGCACCCACGTATTAAAAATTACCTTTGAATTATGTAGAAATTTTCACAAATAGAAAAAATTTATTAAAGTTTGTTGCAAACTGCTTATAACAAAAAAAAAAGCATAATTGAGTTGAAAATTTGAAGAAAAAAAATAAACTTAGATCAAACTTCTAACTTCTAATTTTCATTTTTTAAATAAAATATATAATACAAAATATTATTGTAAATTTTTATAAGATTTTAAAAAGCACAGATGGTCATTCAATCTGGCTCTTATTTTAGTAATGAAAAGTCATGCCACTGAGAATGCTCTTTCCAATTCAATTTATGTGGTTAGAATCATCTTTAATGCATTTAAGAGAAGGCAAGATGTTATGTGTTTTTTCACCTGTAGCCTCAAAGATTTCTAGTTCATTTTCAAGATGCATTGTAGTACTTTTGCTCTAGTATTCTTGATTTGTCTACCTCGGCTGCTTTATAGGGGCATCAAGCTTATAGTCCAATAATTCGGCAGTTTGTTTGGCTTTAATAATCAGGTTTATAAAAAAACTTCATACTTGCATACTTTGTATTTGTTTGTATCCTTGCTCAATTTGCACTGTCTGGCATAATGCAGTTATCAAGCTACTGGGCATAGTTGAAAATTAAAACAGAATCAGCACGATTATTCAAGATATTACAGGTACAAGTAAAGAATTTTCAGTCCTGCCACAAATAGGCTACATATTGATTATTATCCTTTAAACAGTGACTAGTCAGGCATGGTTCTATCCCAGGTAGTGGAGAATAAACGTGGAAAATTTTATAAGTATTTTTCCAAGCGTTATTTCTCATTACTGTTTCAGAAAAAGATTTTGTAAACAGTTATGTCTAGTAAAGAAAAGTTTTTTTTTATTGTTACATAATTAATTTTCTATGTGAATGGTTTTTCGTGGTAGTTATAGGCTAGTTTTTGGCAATACCCCTTAAAATTATTTGGTGACTTAGTCATCCCCCACCACTGCCACACGTTCGCCCTTGACGACTATAGTCGTCGCTTACTGCTGAGTGGTTAACAATCTGTGATATGCCATAACAAGCAAAAATTTTAAAAAGTAATAAGCAGGCTTAAAATTAATAAATACAAAATGTATTCAGACAGTTTATGAGTTAATTATACTTTCTATTTCCAAAATTTCCCTAACCTTAACACAAAATAAGAAAAAGTGAACTTTAAGAAATTTGCAGGATTTCCTGGGATGAAAAGAATATCCTGGGATATTTTCTGAGTTAAAAAAAACAGCCGGGATCCTGTTAGAAAAACCTTATTCAATACCAACAAAATCTGCTTATTAGCAAATAAATATAGTTATTGAAACTAAAATACTAATTGTAATTACATATTCTGTAATCACAGCTAAATGTCAAAAATCATCATTAGTAACTTAATGTTTTTCATTAAATAATGAAAAATTGACAAAGCTTTTATTCAATGCTTTATTCCTAGTAATGTAATTTTATATGAAGACATTGAATATAAAAATTTTGATGACAAATCTATGGACTGTACCATTATTTTTTCTACAATGAAGAATATTAAAAGCTAGAACAATTAAACAAAATAAACTCTTACAGCCTAAGCAAATGTGTGTACTTATAACAATAAATGTTATTGAGAATTTAAAAATTTTTTATTAAAAAAGCATGTAAATATATAGAAATTATAAAAATTTAACAAAAATGATTTAAAATTCTCAATCCTGAATTCTTTGTGAATAAAACATTTTACTAATTAAAAACAACTCAAAAAAAAAATAAAAATTTGATTTATAAGATATTTATACACAATAGATATAATTTCTACATCTGGATCTTTTACTCTCTTCGTCAAAGACAGTGATGCAAACAAGCTATATTATTTCATTTTCTGAATAGAAGTTTCCTTAAATGTTAAAGATATAATAGACATCAAATACTCTCATTATTTTGATTTACTATACTATTATACTACTATAATTTTATACTGAATGATAAAATTGATGGTACTTGTGTGAGAACCATGGCAACACTAATGATTAAACTTCTCTCATTATTTACAGTTATGGGGATCCTCAAATAATACGTACATAGGTTAGGTTATGTTATTTATTGAATTTGCATAAATGCCACCATTAGATTTAATTTTGATTTATATGTTCCAAATTTTTAAAATTTAATGTATTTAACTTGAAGCAGACCTCGAATGAGACTGAAAACGTTCATTCAATGTTGTATTAAACACTATGTTACCGGAATTAAAGGTTAAGTCAGGGTGTTCATTAGTACTGGTAATTGAACTATAAGATATCATTAATTGACAGATCACTTTCTAAGTGTCATATTTGTGTTCTTTAATCATGCTTCTAAGAGATCTATTTGTGGCGCCAATGTAAATTAAATCCTTGTCAAATCTTTATCGTTTACTGGAATGCTATAAACTCCAGGAACTCTGATACTATCTATGATATGCTTATCATTTTGCAGAATTTGATATATTGTATTGCCTCTTGTATGCCAGTTCCTTTCTTCCATTACATATAACTTCTTTGTATATTGGTTTCAGCTTCTTGTCATATTCCACCACTGTATTTAGACTCAGCTGGAGTATGTTTTCTGCATTGGGGTGGTATATTGAGTATATATAATTTTGTGCTAATCATTCTATAAGTTTTATTGGGTACCCATGTGCCATTGCTATTCTCTTTATCTACTTAAGTTCTATAATTGTATCCTTCATACTGGTGCAATGGGTAAACTCCCTCCGAACTAACAATCTAAAAGGCAGCTACTTTATATCTAAATGGATCATTGAAGTGAGCTGGAATGACTAAAAGTAATGGATTCTGATTTATAATACACATTGAAAGGAGGAAATATACGTATCAATTTGATTTTAATATCCGAAAAAATACAGATGTATTGTTTTGTTGCTCCAATTTCAGGGAAAGCTCAAATGGATTTGTGTTAATATTGTTTAAAAAAAAATTTATATCTGACTTTTTTTTTGCCAAATAACAAGAAACGTTTTGAAACAGCTTGACTGTTTGAAAATGTTCATTGTTTTTAAGATATTACTGGAATAGAACTAAGGTTACTGAGGTAATTTATATACAAAAATATATTACAAATACAAAAATCTTACAAAGCTGTAATTAACACTTGCTAACAAGTTAAGTGTAGCTTTATTTGCTTTAAATGTCTTTTTTTTTAATTTTCAAACAACTATCAAAACTTTCTTTTATAACTGATCCATATAATCATGGTATTTGCATGAGATATACATCTGCTGTTCTCCAAAAGACATGGCTGCCAGACTGGGCAATAACTTGCAAATTGGGCTACTGTTCATATAAATTGGATAATAAAATTTTTATGATATAATTTGTATGCAATTCATAAACTTTTATCTAACACAGACAGACTTTTATGTTTATAATATGAAAAATAAACAACAAGAATGACTAGCTGGTAATTTTCAATTATTGTTTAAAATACCTACATTTAAACAAAGATCTAATGTATGAAGATATATTTCTTTTGGCATTTCATAAGTTGTTGGCATCTTTTAACATTGGTAAACATGATATTCTAAATATCACATTTGCCAAGTTCACATCTAATTATAAGTTTGTGTTTAATTTTAAAATAACACATAAGTCAGTGCCATAACATTTTATTGTTAACATATTTAAATATTATAGTTCAACTTTTTGTTCCCAATAAATTATTTAGAGGTTATTTGTCATATTCACAGTTTTTCCTACAGTTATGTCACTTTTTAATATTTTGCAAGAAATTTTTCAATTTTTCAAATTTTTCTTCTTGACTATAAACAATCTCTAAACACATATCTGTAAACATTACAGGTACAGGTGCCATCAAGCATGCATAGATCAACCTTTTCAAAATATTACCATTTTATCTTAGATGTTCACAAAACACAAAGTATGAAACCTTTATTCAATGACTACATTTTACATTTGTAATTATTTCGCGATGGAAAGTTGTGATATTGGGATATCAAGTAATCATTTCAACAGCAAAAGCTATAATGGAGATGTCGAGAATTTTCATTATATAAAGTTTTGGTATTAGTGCTAATGTCATTTTTAATAAAACAATACTTTGGTTTTCAAATGCACACTTGGCAGTGCATTCATTACAGATCACAATTCCTTTTACAGTTGCTGTAAAGTGAATATAATATGATGATAATTCTTTCAAGCTGTTTATAATGAAATAAACTTTGAAATAATTTGTAATGAAATAAATCCAGAATGCACTGTCATATTTTTAAACTAAATATGTATTTTGTTCAAAAAACAATTTTAAATTGCTTTGTAACATACAGTGGGTGATCGGTTAACAAACAGATTGATTAACGAACAAATCAGATAACAAACACTTTCGTGAAAGATTTTTATGATCAGACAACGAACACATGTTCGGATAACGAACACTTCAATGAACAAACACAAGAAGCAATGTAAAATAATGAATACCGATTGGTCTTCCTTTGTCTTCAGGCAACAATTCGAAACATTTCGGAGCGCAGGAGACGTCAACATCGACGTTCTACGCAGTATATACTGATCGGATAGTATTCCCCCGAACTTTGAAACCCTCCCTCGTAATTCCAGCCTTTTATATTTCTGATAGAAACAATTTTTACATTTTCTTCTGAAAATGCAGATTTATGCCGATATTTGCTATTAAAGATCTTTTGAAGAAGGGGATGTCAGAACAATGGTCTTAAAATGGCATCCAAACAAGGTTGAGGTTAATAGGCTCAGGGATATCTACAATTACAATGCTATTAATTACTTCTGAAAAATCATGAAGCCAGAAAAGCAATTGACATTGGACAAATTCTTTAACCCACACAAATGGAAAAAACATGACTAATAAAAATGCAAGACCATGTATATATATTTTTATTATTACATATGAATAAACGTAGTAAGAAAGTATATATTTTTTATTTTTTTGGTGTCTCCAGAATGAATTAATCAAATTCCTATAGAAACCTATGGTAAATCGATAATCGGTTAGCGAACAATTCGGATAGCAAACAAAGTCTTGGAACGGATTATGTTCGTTAACCGATCACCCACTGTATATCAAAAATAATTTTAAACATTAGGGTTTCTCATTTCCTGGTCTTTTGCTTATCCCAAGATTCTGGGATAAAAGTGAACTGTTTCCCAGATTCCTGAGACAGAATTAATTATTTTTAAGATATACAAAATATCATGAAATCAAATGATATAATCATTTTTCAGTTTTTAAGTAGTTTAGTATGTTCTGCAACCTCCAAAATCATATTAATAATGCTGTGTAAGATACATATTAAAAATTACCTTTGAATTACGTAGAAATTTTCACAAATAGAAAAAATTTATTAAAGTTTGCTGGAAACTGCATACAACAACAACAAAATNTCTCTTAGAGTTCAGTTAATCCATCATCATCCAAACTCTCCATATTTATCTCTGTGTCATATGTAGTTAATAACTGGATATAAATATGTAAATTAAACCTGACTCACCAAGCAATCCAATAAAAGATCATCCAAACTCTCCATATTTATCTCTGTGTGTCATATCTATCTACATATATAACCCATTCAAAGTGTCCGTCTGTCCCGTAACCGTTTGATAACGGACACTAGAGGCGCCCCTATCGTGTGTCATATTTCAAACATTCAAATTAACAATTTTAATTCTTATTTAAATTAACAATATGAATTAATATTATTCATTTGGCCCATAAATTATTATTTGGTCAATATAACAATATAAATAATTCAGTATATTTGTAATAGGAATTTATTATTTCAGAGTCTTATATCTCACGAAGGATCGCAAGTAGGGGTATGGTTCCTTTGACTTTATTGTTCGCACAGGACCTACAGTTTGGGGGGGTCGCCACCTCTTCATTCGGAGGGTAAATCTTACCATTGGGACTTTAACAGAGCTGTACAGCATATTGATAGGAACAAAGAAGTCAAAGGAACCGTGCCTCATGGAAATTTGTAAAGAACGCCCACTAGGGGGCGTCCCGGGCTACTAGTGTAGTTAATAACTGGATATAAATATGTAAATTAAACCTGACTCACCAAGCAATCCAATAAAAGACATCCACAATGTAAGTTTAAAAAAAATGCAGAGATTTCCAATTATGCTGAGTAGCCATCAATATTTTACTTGTTCTAAACATTCAAACATTCAGAACATTCTGAATGTTAGAATGCTTAGGCTAAATTGTTTGGTAAGTTGAGTTTAATTTCTATTCCATGTGATACTTTATTTCTATTTTCAAAAGTTAAAAATTTAATAAAAAGGACATATTTAACACAATTGAAGATGTGTTAGTCTTTCTTGGGAGAAGTCAACACCACCTCAGGGAAATATTGGATTACCTGTTTTAATTCTTGGTTTAGAAGGATGAAACTTTAAATTATTTTCCCTCAGTTTCAATGCAAACTGTTGAAGCTTCAGTAAAACACAATTTCCCTGCATGTTGGCAAATTTTTGCAATTAATATCTATAAGCCTACTAATTTACTGTAATGTTTTTGCAGCTGTTGCCATAACATTTTTCTACCATAGTTGAATAAATGTGTACAATTTTAAAAATTGAATGTCCCTTGTACCATTAATTATTAAATATTTTAATAAATGAAAAAAACTTAAAAATTAAAATTTATATATAACCCATAAAAGAATAAAGTCACAATATGACTGAAAATTCAGGAATGGAATTTTTACTAATACCTAAATATCCTGAAATTATTATATATCCATTTGTCATTTCAAAATTGATATTTAATTAATTAATTAAAAACAGTAAAAAAAGAATAAAGCGACTCTCAGAAGAGAATTGTCCTTCCATGTGGGCATCTTTAGTGCAATATGAAGTTTGGAACAGATTGTCAACAAGCTAACTGCTTTCCATTCCAAAACATTACTACACTAGATCATATCTGTAATTAATAACATCACTTTTTTTAAATACTAAAATTAACATTAAAAAATTCATTTAATATTGCTGTGATCATAATCATCACTTCAATTAGAAACTTCAGACTAGGAGGCATTAAAGAGAATCAAAAGGAATATTTTAATCTTGTAAATGCTTTCAATGTAAATATGTACGTCGTCCTCAGGCAATTCAAAATCAAAAAGAGAATTCGAACAGAACATTTAAATTAAACATAAAAACAAAAGTTTTTTTTTAGAACCAATGGCATTATATAACCAGAGCAAGGCAATATACTAAAAATGTATTTCAAATTTATTTGAAATATTTTTTCTCAAATATGAAATATTTAGTGTAAGTTGAAAATACACGCCAGTTCTTAAAATACTTTATTTTCATGCATTCCAGTAATTTTATTGATAAAAATCATTTGAAGTACTTAGATGCGTTTGTAATGTTTAAAAAAATATACAGGCCACTCCCACTTTACATCAGGTTTCATTCCAATGATGTAAAGGTTATCATCAACTGAATAATAGTGAATTGACCATTTAGATTCCATCAGTTGAGAAATATTACTGTGAAATATTTGTGTATGAAATCATAATTACTGTACTTTATACATTTTTACTCTAACGTTAAAACTGATGTGTGTTAATTAACAATAAATGTTGCTTAAAATGTTTATAATCTGGTATCTAAAACTTGGAATTACAAGGATTGACAAAAAGTTATAGTACCAATAAAAACAAAAAACAAGATATTAATGAAAAGAACTGACAATGCACAATGAAGTTTTATTGTTCAATATAATTTTTATTGAATTTTTTCAATTACAAAAGGATTAACTCACTAGATACTACTAATACTATAAGGTTTAGAATATGCAAGTTAAGTCTTAAGTAAATAAATAGTCCTAAACATTGTAATTTATTGTGCAACACTAAACTAATATATTAACAAAAACTTTAAATTAAGTGAGTACTTTAAGTATGTATCATCATAGATAGCATACACCAGGGGTGGCCAAGAGTTCAGTGGGAGCCGAAATGTAGGTTTTGCAAAATGCACGGGAGCTGCAGTTCTGTACTTTTTATTCTGTACCGCAGTTTTGTACTGCAATTTTATTATATAATATAAAACAAATATTGAATTTATTAATATAACACTTACGTGCAGTGGCGTTACAGGAGTGCAGTTCCTGATATGGAAATTTATCCGACTTTTGGAGAAAGGTTTTTTCCACTTTCTCCAAAAGTCGGATAAATTTCCGTATCCGGAACTCCACTCCTGTAACACCGCTGCACATAAGTGTTCTATTAATAGTATACGTCGGCAAAGTGCAAACTTATTAAATATTGAATTTTTTTAATAAACATATTTTCACAAAATTATGGAAATAAAATTGTAAAAATAATAATAAAAAGAAGAAATTAACACTTTCAGCAAGAGCTGCATGTAACTCAAAAAGAGTAACGTGTGGCTGTCAGAGCCGCATTTGCCCATGGTGGGCATATACAGGGCCGCCGTAAGCGGGCGTGCAAGGCGTGCACCGCACGCAGGCGGCACATCCAGGGGGGCGGCAAAGAGCCTTTCTGGCAAGCTCAGCATAGGTAGTCGTAGTTAAACAGGGGGCGGCATAATCGGTAGTGCACACGGGCGTTCAAACAGCTAGCGGCGCCCCTGGGCATATACAATTACAAACTTGACATAATACATTGATTAATGGAAATAAATTTGAAGTCAAGCAAGACAGGCATCACAAATGCTATATATGATCTTTATTAGCACAAGGTACTCATTAACAAACACTTTAAAGTCCAAAAATTCAAAATTTTTTTTATAACAGTAACAATGAAATACTTTCAGAAAAAAAAAATTGCACAAAAAATGCATCAATTGTTTTGCAAAAAAACAAAAAAAAGAGGTAACAGAGTTTTTAACTGACTTCATTAATATTTTACTGGTGGGCATAATAAATTTTAAAATATAAAAATGATTACATTTTTATATTTTAAAATTTATTATGCCCACCAGTAGCTGAGTGGCCAAGTTTATCCACAAACCTACATATCAGTTTAGATCATTGAATCTGATTCCAATCTCTATCATCTCATTTATATTCTCTGTAAACAATTTCCTGTTTAGGATCTAATCTGTTTTCAATATAGAATCCAAAATGCTTTTCATTGAACAAAAATTTTTTTGAAAATGTGTTTGATATATAGTACATTACTCCCAATATATCAGTTTTCTTCATTTTTTTTATCCGAAACTGAAGAAATCAAATAATATAATTATTTTTAATTTTTTTTAAGTAATTTAATACTAATAATAATAATAATAATAATAATAATAATAATAATAAT